>NW_016828126.1:0-725 GCF_001698545.2 Rhinopithecus bieti
TCTTCTCTCTTTTCTTTGTTAGTTTGGCTAGCGATCTATCTATTTTGTTGATCTTTTAAAAAAACCAGCTCCTGAATTCATTGACTTTTTGAAGGGTTTTTCATGTCTCTATTGTCTTCAGGTCTGCTCTAATCTTAGCTATTTCTTGTCTTCTGCTAGCTCCTGAATTTGTCTGCTCTTGTTTCTGTAGTTCTTTTTTTTTTTTTTTTTCTGAAATGGAGTTTTGCTCTTGTTGCCCAGGCTGGAGTGTAATGGCTCAATCTGGACTCACTGCAACTTCTCCCTCCTGAGTTCAAGCAATTCTCCTGCTGCAGCCTCCCAAGTGGCTGAGATCACAGGTGTGCGGCACCACACCCGGCTCATTTTCTGTATTTAGTAGAGACGGGGTTTCACCAGGTTGGTCAGGCTGGTCTAGAACTCCTGACCTCAGGGGATCCGCCCGCCTCGGCCTCCCAAATTTTCACCAGGTTGGTCAGGCTGGTCTAGAACTCCTGACCTCGTGATCCACCTGCCTCAGCCTCCTAAATTGCTGGGATGACAGGTGTGAGCCACCACACCTGGCCATTTCTCTAGTTCTTTTAATTGTGAAGTTAGGGTGAATTTTAGCTCTTTTCTGCTTTCTCTTCTGGGCATTTAGTGCTATATATTTCCCTCTACACACTGCTTTAGCTGTGTCCCAGAGATTCTGGTGCATTGTGTCTTTGTTCTCATTGGTTTCAAAGAAC
>NW_016828127.1:0-720 GCF_001698545.2 Rhinopithecus bieti
CTATCAAATAATTGGTCTTATTCATTCTGATGTAATAGGGTTAATTTTGAGTGATGTAAAAGATTGGTTGTTGCCAGAGGTTCAGAGTGAAGGGGAGGGATGAATAGGTAGAGCACAGGGCATTTTAGGACAGTGAAACTATTCCATATTATACTGTCATGGTGGATACATGACATTATCCATGTGTCAAAACTGTACAACACAAAGAGTGAACCGTAAAGTAAACTATTGACTTCAGTCAATAAAGTATCCATATTGGTTAATCAACTGTACCAAATGCACCCCACTATTACAAGATGTTAATAACAGGAGAAACTGGGTAGAAGACAGTAGGTGAAAAGGGATATATATCTCTATACTTTATGACCAACTTTTCTGTAAACCTAAAACTTCTCTAAAAAAATGAAGTCTATCTTAAAACTGATGAAAATTCTATGTTCAATCTTACCAAATTTGTCTTTAAACCACCATGTCCACTCCCAGACAGCATCTACAATATGAGGTGAACTGGGAAATCCACAAATGTTCAGCACCCACAGCATTAATTCCTTGCATATGTTCCATCTTGCTTGTAGTTCTCCCAGCTGACAACTATTTGTTTCTCATTTTTTACTCTCACTTCACCTTTCTCTCAGTCCTATTTCTCTAGGGTTTTAATATTTTTATAGGGTTGAGTATGTATATACACATTAACCAAATAAAAATATACTTTTATATATA
>NW_016828128.1:0-1797 GCF_001698545.2 Rhinopithecus bieti
GAGGGAGGGATAATAAATGTATGTTGTTTTAAGGCACTACATTTGTGGTAATTTGTTATCCAGCAAAAGAATATTAACACATCCTGCCTCCGGGAGTACTGTCTACTTGAAATCACACAATGATTGCTATCTCATTTATTAAAAATGTAGCTGAGTGTGGTGGCACATGTCTGTAGTCCAAGCTACTCAGGCTGAAATGGGAAGATCACTTGAGCCCAGGAGTTTGAAACAACTCTAGGCAACATAGTGAGACCTTATCTTAAAAATAAATAAATAATACAAGAAGCTGTGCTGATTTAAAAACAAATGTCCACAGTAAAAAGTCATACTCTACCAGCTGCTATTAGAGGACTGAGTGGACATTTAGGCCCAAATCTCATAAACCTCATGGCATATATATTAGTCTAGAGGGCTGAGTAGACATTATTTAGGCCCAAATCTCATAAACCTCATGACATATCTATTAGTCTGGGCTTTCCAGAGAAGCAGAACCAGTAAGATATATAGATGTAGATATAGGTAAATATAGATTTAGTTATAATTATCGATAAAGGAATTGGCTCATGTTATTATAGAGGCTGAAAGTCTAAGCTCTGCCATTGGCAAGCAAGCTGGAGATGCAGGAGAGTTAATAGTATACTTCCAAGCTGAGACCGAAGGCCTGACAACCAGGGGAAATGATGGTGTAACTTCCAGGCCACATATGAGTCTGAAGGCAGAAGAAGAAGAAAGTCCCAGCTCAAAGACAGGAAGTAGTAAGAATAAATTTTTTTATTCAGCCTCCTATTTGATCCAGGCTTTCAATGGATTACATGAGACACACTCACATTGGGGAGGCAAATTTACTTTACTCAACCTAATTCAAATCCTAATCTCATTCAGAAACACCCTTCAAGGCTCTCCCAGGGATAATATTGAACTAAATATCTGGGGATCTCATGGGGAAGTCAAATGGACACGTAAAATTAACTGCCACAGCATTCATGATGGTGAAAACAGTAGGTGATTAGTGTAACATTTTAATATTTATCAATATTGTATTTATTCTTCTTTGATTGATATGAAGTTGGATCCGTGTAACCAACATATCTTTCACTTTTTCCTATTTATTTCCTTTGTACCATTCTCTGATTAGCTCCTTTGGATTCTACTTGTTGGGATTACTGGTAATTTCCCCCATTTACTCTTTACTCTTAGATAGGGCTTTAGGACTCTACAGGCTGACAAAACAAAGTGCTGCCCAGGTGCCTATTAGCAATCTCCCAAGTCTCAATAAAAAGAGGTCTGAAAAAAAAAGGGGCCTGAATCACAAGTCATCCAACAGTCTTTTGACAAATACGTACTACATACACTGGACATAAAAGAAGACATCAGGCATCCAGACTAATGGTTGGTGCTGACTCACATGTGCAGAGTACAAGCAGCTCATACTTCTATATTATTTGAGGGGCTCCTGTGACTCTTTCCCCACAGACACTGCCTGAGTTCAGATTTTTATTTTATTTTATTTTATTTACATCCCATTAGGATGGCTGCAAAAGGCTTTTAAAACCTTCTTATCTCTTTCAGGGATATCCCTACAATTACCGCCCTATGTCCAGGCCATTATTTCTAAAACACAAATCTGCTATTGACTGTCCAATGCTTAAAATCCTCCAACACAACCCATTCCCTAAAGACAAAGGCCAAATTCCTCAGCCTTGCAGTTAAGACCATTCGACATATGGCCCAGAGTTTTCTTTTCTCCTTTAACTCCCAGACATTCTAAGCAGCAGCTATTATCAATTTCCTTTTTTT
>NW_016828129.1:0-3728 GCF_001698545.2 Rhinopithecus bieti
TCTTTACCATTGAAATGATTGAGGTCAGCCAAAAGTCTCTCTTGTTAGATAGCCTGGGTTGGCCCGGTGTCTCTATCCTTAAAATGCTTGAGGTTGCCCAGGTGTCTCTGTCATTAGAATGGTGGGTTTGGGCAGAAGGCTTTATCATTAGAATGCTTGGGTTCAGTCAGTAGTCTCTCCTGTGAGAATGACTGGGGTCAGCCAGGAGTCTATCCCGTTAGAATGCCAGGGGTCGACCAGTTGTGTCTATCTGTAGAATGCCCGAAGTCGCCCAGGTGTCTCTATTACTAGAATGTCTGGGTTGGCCGGCAGTCTCTCCTATTAGAATGCCTGGGGTCAGCCAGATGTCTTTATCCTTAAAATGCCAGAGGTGGCAAAGTGTCTCTATCATTGGAATGCCAGAGCTAAAACAGAAGTCTCTAACATTAGAATGCCTGGGGTCAACCTGTGGTCACTCTTGTAAGATTGCCTGGTTTGACCAGATGTCTCTATCCTTAGAATGCCTGAAGTCGACCAGGTGTCTCTATCCTTAGGATGGTGAGGTCACCCAGGTGTTTCTATCATTAGAATGCCTGGTGTTGGCCAGGAGTCTCTGTATTTAGAAAGCCTGGGGTCGTCCAGGATTCTTTATCATTAGAAAGCCTATGGTCAGTCAGGAGGATCTCCCATTAGAATGCCTGTGGTCAGCCAGGAGTTTCTCCCATTAGAATGCCTAGGATAGGCCAGGTGTCTCTATCCTTAGAATGCCTAAGGTCGCACAGGTGTTTCTGTCATTAGAATGCCTGGGGTATGCAAGAAGTCTTTATCATTAGAATGTCTCTGGTTGGCCAGGAGTCTCTCCCATTAGAATGCCTTTGGTGGGTCAGCTGTGTCTATCCTTAGAATGCCCAAGTTTGCACAAGTATCTTTATAATTTGAATGCCTGGAGTAGGCCAGCAGTCTCTATCATTAGAATGCCTGGGGTGGCCATAAGTCACTCCCTTTAGAATGCCTGGGGTCAGAAAATTTTCTCTATCCTTAGAATGCCTGACATCACTCAGGTGTTTCTATCTGTAGAATGGTGAGGTCGCCCAGATTTCTATCTTTAGAATGCCTGGTGTCAGCCAGACGTCTCTCTCTCTAGAATGCCTGAGGTCATTCAGGAGTCTCTATCCTTAGAATGCCTGTGGTCGGCCAGGAGTTTCTTCCATTAAAATTCCTGGGATCAGCCAGGTGTCTCTATCCTTAGAATGTCTGAGGTCGCACAGGTGTTTGCATCATTACAATGTCTCCTGTAGGCAAGAAGTCTCTATCTTTAGAATGCCTCTGGTTGGCTAGGAGTCTGTCCCATTATAACGCCTTGGGTGATCCAGGTGTCTCTATCCTTAGAATGCCAAAGTTTGCATAGGTGTCCCTATCATTTGAATGTCTGCAGTAGGTGAACAGTCTCTATCATTAGAATGCCTGGGGATAGCAAGAAGTTGCTCACTTTTAAATGCCTCAAGTTGGCCAGGGGTCTCTATCCTTAGAATGCTTGATGTCACTTAGGTGTCTCTATCATTAGAATGCCAGGTGACAGCCAAAAGTCTATTATTAGAATTCCTGGATTAGGCCTGAAGTCTCTCCCATCAGAATGTCTGGGGTCGGTCAGGTGTATCTATCCTTAGAATTGTGAGGTTGCCCATGTTTCTCTATTATTATAATGCCTGGGGTTGCTCAAAAGTATCTATCATTAGAAAGCTTGAGGTCGGACTGGAGTATTTCTCATTAGAATGCCTAAGGTCGCCCAGGTACCTATCCTTAGAATGCATGAGATCTCACAGGTGTCTCCACCATTAGAATGCATGTGATAGGCCTAGAGTCTGTATCACTAGAAAGCCTCTTGTCCAGCAGAAGCCTTTCATGTTAGAATGCCTTGTGCCAACCAGGTGAATGCCTGAGGTCGCCCAGGTGTCTCCATCATTAGAATACCCGAGTTCTGCCAAAAGGCTTTATCACTAAAATGCCTGTGGTTGGCCAGTAATTCCTCTCGTTAGGATGACTGGGGTTGACCAGGAGTCTCTCTCATTAGAATGCCTGGGATCAGCCAGGTATATCTATTCGTAGAATGCCTGAGGTCACCCCGGTGTCTCAGTCATTAGAATGCCTGTGGTTGGCCAGGAGTCTCTATCATTAGAATGCCTTGAGTCGGCCAGGAGTGTCTCCCATTGAAATGCCTGGGCTCAACCAAGTTTCTATATTCTTAGAATGCTTGAGGTTCTCCATGTGTCTCTATCATTAGAATGTTTGTGGTCGGCCAGGAGTCTTTATTATTAGAATGCCGAGGGTTGGCCAGAATTCTCTCCCATTGCGATGTTTGGGGTTGGCCATATGTTTCTATCATTAAAATGCCTGAGGTCAGCCAGCAGTCTATTATTAGAATGCCTGGAGTCGGCCAAGAATCTCTGTCATTAGAATGCCTGGGGTCGGCCAGATGTCCCTAATCTTAGAATGCCTGTGGTCAACCAGGTGGTTTTATCATTAGAATGCCTGTGGTGGCCAGGGGTCTATTGTTAGAATGCCTCGTGCCAGCCAGAAGTTTTTCCCATTAGAATGCTTTGGGTTAGTCAAGTGTCTCTACCCTTAGAATGTCTGAGGTCCCCCAGGTGTTTCTATTATTAGAATGCCTGGGTTCATCCAGGAATCATTAGAATGCCTGGGTTCAGCCTTAGGTCTCTCCCATTAGAATGCCTGGGGTTGGCTAGGAGTCTTTCCCATTAGGTGAATAGGTGTCTCTATTCTCAGAATGCCTGAGGTTGCCCTGATGTCTCTCTCATTAGACTGACTCGATTCGGCCAGGAATCTCCCCAGCAGAATGCCTAAGACCGGCCAGGTGTCTCTGTCCTTAGAGTGCCAAAGGTCGCACAGGTGTCTCTACTCTTACAATGCCTGGGGTCAGTTAGGATTCTCTCTCATTGCAATGCCTGTGGTCAGCTAAATGTCTCTCCCATTAGAATTACTGGGGTTGGCTAGATGTCCCTATCCTTAGAGTGACTGAGGTTTTACAGGTGTATCTATCATTAGAATGCCTGGGGAAAACCACGAATCTCTTTCATTAGAATGTGTGGGGACGGCCAGGAGTCTCTCCTGTTAGAATGCCTGGGGTCTTCCATGTGTCTCAATCCATAAAATCTCTGTGATCACCTGGGTGTCTCTATTACTAGAGGGCCTTTTGTAGGCAAGAAGTCTCCATCATTAGAATGCCTGGGGCCAATCAGGAATCTCTCCCATTAGAAAGCCTGAGGTTGTCCAGGTGTCACTATCTTTAGAATGCCTCAGATTGGGGGGCGGAGCAAGATGGCCGAATAGGAACAGCTCCAGTCTCCAACTCCCAGCACGAGCAACACAGAAGACCGGTGATTTCTGCATCTTCAACTGAGATACTGGGGTCATCTCACTAGGGTGTGCCGGACAATCGGTGCTGGTCAGTTGCTGCAGCCTGACCAGAGAGAGCTGAAGCAGGGCGAGGCATCGCCTCACCAGGGAAGCACAAGAGGGAAGGGTATCCCTTTTCCTAGCCAGGGGAACTGAGACACACAACACCTGGAAAATTGGGTAACTCCCACCCCAATACCGTGCTCTAAGCTAACGGGCACACCAGAAGAATATATCCCTCACCTGGCCGGGAGGGTCCCACGCCCACGGAGCCTCCCTCATTGTTAACACAGCAGTCTGCGGCGATCTAACCGCAAGGCAGCAGCGAGGCTAGC
>NW_016828129.1:6736-13110 GCF_001698545.2 Rhinopithecus bieti
TCAGAGAATACTATAAACACCTCTACGCAAACCAACTAGAAAATCTAGAAGAAATGGATAATTTCCTGGACACTTACACTCTCCCAAGACTAAACCAGGAAGAAGTTGAATCCCTGAATAGACCAATAGCAGGCTCTGAAATTGAGGCAACAATTAATAGCCTACCCATCAGCCAGGTGTCTCTTATTATTAGAAGACTGGGCAAATCAGGAGTCTCTATCCTTATAATGCCTGTGGTTACCCAGTTGTCTATCATTAGAATGTCTGGGGTCAGCCAGGAGTCTTTATTCTTAGAATGCTGAAGTTTGGCAGGTGTCTCTATCATGAGGATGCCTGGGGAGGGCCAGGAGTCTCTATGCTTAGAATTCCTGAGGTCACCCATAAGTGTTTATCCCTAAGAATCCTGGAGGTTGTCAAAATGTCTGTATCATTAGAATGCCTAGGGTTGGCCACAAGTCTCTATTTTTAGAATGCCTGAGGCCCCCCAGGTGTCTCTATCATTATAATGTCTCGGGTTGACCAGGACTCTCCCCTGTTGAAATGCTTGTGGATGGCCAGGAGACTCTAGTATGCCTGAGGGCACCCAGGTGTCTATCATTAGAATGCCAGGAGTCAAGTAGGACTTTCAATCCTTAGCATGCCTGAGGTCGCCCAGGTGTCTCTACCATTAGAATGCCTGGGGCCAACCAGGAGACTCTCCCATTAAAATGCTTCTATAGGCCAGATGTCTCTATTTTTCAAATGCCTGTGGCTGGCCAGGAGCCTCTCCCGTTAGATTGCCTGATGTCCCTTACATGTCTCTATCCTTAGAATGCCTGTGATCAGCTCGAAGTCTCTCTCATTTGCATGCCTGAGGTACGCCAGGTGCTTCTATTTTTAGGTTGCCAGAGGTTGCCCAGGTGTTGCTATAATTGGAATGCCTGTGGTTTGCCAGGAGTCTCTTCCATTAGCATGCCTGGGGTCAGCCAGGAGACTCTGTCCTTAGAATGCCTAAGGTTGGCCAGGTGTGTCTATCATTAGAATGCCTGGGGTAGGCCAAGAGACTCTATAATTAGAATGCCTGGGATCTTCCAGATGTCTATTATAAGAATGCCTATGGTCGCCCAGGAAGCCATCTTTAGAATGCAGGTGGTCAGCCAGATGTCTCTACGATTTGAAAGTCTAGGTGACCAGGGGAATCTCCTATCAAAGTGCCAGTATTCAATCAGATATGCCTATCCTTAGAATGCCAGAGGTCACCCAGTTGTCTGTATTATTAGAATCCTTTGGGTTGGCCAGGAGTCTCTATCCTCAGAATGCCTGAGGTTACCCAAATGTCTATCATTAGAATGCCTAAGATTGGCCAGGGGTCTCTGTCCTTAGAATTCCTGAGGTTGCCCAGGTGTCTCTACCTTTAGAAGGCCAGGAATTGGCCAGGAGACTCTCTCGTTAGAATGCTGAGAGCAGCAACGTGTCTCTATTTTTAGAAAGCCAAATGTCGCCCAGGTGTCTCTATCATTAGAATGCCTGAGATCAGCCAAGTGTCTCTATAATTGGAATGCTTTCCCTCAGACAGGAGTTTCTATCCTTAAAATGCCTGAGGTCAGCCAAGTGTCTCTGTCGTTAGAATTCCTGAGGTGAGTCAGAAGTCTCCTTTCTTAGAATTCCTGAGGTTGTCCAGGTACCTATCATTAAAATGCCTAGGGTCGCCAAAAAGTCTCTATCCTTAGAATGCTGGAGGTAACTCAGGTATCTTTATCATTAGAATGAATGGGGTTAGCCAGTAAACTCTCTGTATAGAATGCTGATGTTGGCCAGATGTCTCTACCATAGAATGCCAGAGGTTGCCCACATCTCTCTATTATTAGAAATCTTGTGGTCAGCCAGGAGTCTCTCCCGTTAGAATTCCTGAGGTCTGCCACATGTCTCTACCCTTAGAATGCCTGTGGTAGGCCAGTAGTCACTCCTGTTAGAATGCCTGAGGTCTGCCAGTTGTCTCTATTCTTAAAATGCCAGAGATTACCCAGGTTTCTCTATAATTAGAATGTCTAGAGTTGGCAGGTACTCTCTCCCATTAGAATGCCTGGGATCGGCCAGGAGTCTCTATCTATAGAATTCGTGATGTCGTCCAGGTTTCTCTATCATTAGAGTGCCTGAGGTCCCTTAGGTGTCTCTATTATTAGAATGCTTGGGGTCAGTCAAGAGACTCTCCCGTTGGAATGCCTGAATTCATTCAGGCGTCCTTATCATTAAGATGCATGAATTCGGACAGGAGACTCTCTGGTTAGAATGCTGAAATCAGCCACATGTGTCTATCCTTAGAATGCCTGGAATCGGCCAGGAGTCTCTCCTGTTATACTTCCTGATGTCGGCTGGCCAAGTGTCTCTATCCTTAGAATGCCAGAGGTCCCCCTTGTGTCTCTATTATTAGAATTTCTGGGGCCAACCAGGAGTCTCCCCCATTAGAATTCCTAGGATCAATCAGAAGTCTCTATCTTTAGAATATATGAGGTCAGACAGGGGCCTATATCATTAGAATGACTGGAATAAGCCAGGTGTCTCTATCATTAGAATGCCTAATTTTGCCCAGATGTCTATCATTAGAATGCTTGAGGCCAGTCAGGTGTCTCTATTTTTAGAATGCCTCAGGTCGGCTACTTGTCTCTGTCATTAGAATGGCTGGTGTTGGCCTGGAGTCTCTATCTTTAGAATGCCTGAGGTAGCCCAGGTGTCTATCATTAGAATGTATTATATCAGCCAGAAGTCTTCATCTTTAGAATTCCTGATGTCACCCAGGTGTCTCTATCATTTAGATTGCGAGAGATTGCACAGATGTCTCTATCATTAGAATGCCTGGGGTCGTTCAAGAGTCTCTATCCTTAAAGTGTCTGAGGCCACCCAGCTGTCCCCGACATTAGAATGCCTGGGGTCAGTGTTGAGACTCTGCTTTTAGAGTGCCTAAGGTAGACCACATGTCTCTGATTTTAGAATCCCTGGGTTGGGCCCAGATTCTCTCCCTCAGAATGACTGCTGTCTGCCAGGTGTCTCTATCCTTAGAATGCCACACGTTACCTAGGTGTCTCCATTATGAGAATGCCTGGGATCGGCTAGGATTCTCTCCCATTAGAATGCCAGGAGTTGGCCAGGAGTCTCCAACCTTAGAATGCCTAAGGTCACCCAGGTGTATCTGTCATTAGAATACCCAGGGTCGGCCTGGAGACTATCCCCTTAGAATGCCTCAGGTCTGTCAGATGTCTCTATCCTTAGAATGCCAGATGTTGCCAAGGTGTCTCTATCATTAGAGTCCCCAGGGTCGGCCAAGAGCCTCCTTTCTTAGAATGCATGAGATCACCTAGGTGTCTGTCATTAGAATGTCTGGGGTCTGCCAGTAGTCTGTATCCTTAGAATGCCTCAGGTCAGCTGGTGTTTTTATCATTAGAATGCCTTGGGTCGGAAACAGACTCTCCTGTTAAAATGCCTGAGATTGGCCAGATGTCTCTATCCTTAGAATGTCTGGGGGTTGACCTGCAGTCTCTCCTGGTAGAATGTCTGAGGTCACCCAGGTATCTCTATCATTAGAATGCCTGCAGTTGGCCAGGAGACTCTTCTGTTAGAATGCATGAGGTCAGCCACATGACTATTTTTAGAGTACTCCTGGTAGATAAGGAGTCTTTCCCATTGAAATGGCCAGGTGTCTGTATCCTTAGAATGCCAGGGGTCACCCGGGTGTTTCTCAATTAGAATGCCTGGTGTTGCCAATAAGTCTCTCCCATTCGAATGCCTGAGGTCCTCCAGGAGTCTTTATCCTTAGACTGCCTGAGGTAAGCCATGTGTTTCTATCTTTAGAATGCCTGGGTTTGGCCAGAAGTCTTTATTCTTAGAATGCCTGAAGTCACGTAGGTGTCTCTATCACCAGAATGACTGAGGTCAGCCAGGAGACTCTTTTGTTAGAATACCTGAGGTGGGCCGGATGTGCCTATTTTTAGAATACCAAAGGTCAGGCAGGAGACTCTATCCCTAGAATGTTTGAGGTCACCCAGCTGTCCCTATTATTAGGATGCCTGGAGCTGGCCAGGAGACTCTCTGGTTAGAATACTGAGATTGACCACATGTATTTATTCTTAGAATACATGAGGTCAGCCAGGGGACTCTATCATTAAAATGCCTTGGCTTGACAAGGAGTCTCTATTCTTAGCATGCCTAAAATCACCCAAGTGTGTATCATTAGAATGCCTGGGTTCAGCCAGGAGTCTCTATCCTTACAATGCCTGAGGTCACCCAGGTGTCTTCATCATTAGGATGATAGGATCCACCAGGAGACTCAACCATTAGAATGAATGAGGTCAACCAGATGTCTCTATCCTTGGAATGCTTGAGGTCGCCCAAGTATCTCTATCATTAGAATGCCTGGGATTGGCCAGGAGTCTCTATTCTTAGAATGTCTGAAGTCGCCTCAGGTCAACAAAGAGTCTCTCTCATTAAAATGCCTAGAGTTGGTCAGGAGTCTCTGTCCTTAGAATGCCTGAAGTCAGCCAGTTGTCCTTATTAAAATTCCTGGGGTTGGAGAGCAGTCTCCATGTTTAGAATGCCTGAGGTCACCCACTTGTCTATCATCAGACTGCCAGGGATTGGGCAGGAGTCTCTATCCTTAGAATGACTGAGGTTGCCAAGGTGTGTATCATTAGAATGCCTGGGGTTGGCTGGGAGTCTCTGTCTTTAGAAGGTCTAAGGTCTCTATCATTAGAATGCAGGCCAGAAGACTAAGCCATTACAATACCTGAGGTATGCCAGATGTCTCTAATGGTAGAATGCCTGAGGTAGCCCAAGTGTCTTTGTCATTAGAATGCCTGGGTTCAGCCAGAAGTTTCTATCCTTAGAACACCTAAGTTTGCCCAGGTGTCTACAATTAGACTCCCTGGGGTCAGCCAGGAGTGCCTATACTTAGAATGCCTGAGGTTGCCCAGGTATCCCTATCGTTAGAATGCCTGAGGTCAGCCAGATGTCTCTATCCTTAGAATGCCTGAGGTATTCCAGGTGTCTCTAGCACTGGAATGCCTGTGGTCAGCCAGGAGTCTCTCCCAATGGAATGCCTGGTGTTGGCCAGGAGTCTGTATCCTTAGAATACCTGACATCTCCAAGGTGTGTATTATTAGAATGACTAGGGTTGGCCAGGTGTCTATCTTTATAATGCCTGACATTGCCCAGGTGTCTCTATCATTAGAATTCCCGAAGTTGGCCAAGAGACTCTCCCATTAGAATGTGTGAGGTAGGTCAGATTTCTCTATCCTTAGAATGCCTGAGGTGTGCCAGGTGTCTTTATTGTTAGAATGTTGGAATTCACCTAGGTGTCCTTATCATTAGATTGCCTGATATTGGCCAGGAATTTCTCCCATTAGAATGCCTGGGTTTGGCCAGGAGACTGTCCTTAAAATGCCTGAGGTCAACCAGCTGTCTCTATCATTAGAATGTCTGGGTTCAATTAGGAGTTATTTACATATAATGCCTGAGGTCCCCAGGTGTGTATTTTAGAATGCCTGGGGTCAGCCAGGATTCTCTCTTCTTAGAATGCCTAAGGTCACCCAAGTGTTTTATTAGTAGGATGCCTGAGGCTGGCCAGGAGATTCAGCTGTTAGAATGCCTGAGATTGGCCAGATGTCTCTATTCTTAGAATGCCTGAGGTCGCCCAGGTGTCTCTATCATTAGAATGAATGGAGTGGGCCGGGGTCTCTATCAGTAGAAAACCTGAGGTCTCAAAGTTGTCTCTATCATTAGAATGCCTGATGTCGGCCAGGAGTCTTTCCCATTAGAATGCCTCTGGTCAGCCAAGGGTCTCTATCCCTAGAATGCCTGTGGCCACTCAGATATTTGTCATTGGAATGCCCGAGGTCAGGCAAAAATCTATCATTAGAAAGCCTCGGGTTGACCAGGAATCTCCATCCTTAAAATACCTGAGGTCACCCAGGTGTCTCTGTAATTAGAAAGCCTGGGGTCAGCCAGGAGATTCTCCCATTAAAATGCCTAAGATCTGCCAGATGTCTCTATCCTTAGAATGCCTGAGGTTGCAAAAAATCTCTCCACTTAGAATGTGTGAGGTTGGCTAATTGTTTCTACCTCTGGAATGCCAGAGGTCGCCCAAGTGTCTCTATCATTAGAATGCCTGGAGTCCACCAGAAGTTTCTCCAACTACAATGCTTGTGGTCACCCAGAAGCCTCTATTTTTAGAATGCTTGAGTTTGGCCAGGTGTCTTTATCATTAGAAGCCCTGGGGTTTGTCAGGAGTCTCTATCCTCACAATGTCTGAGGTCACCCAGATGTCTATCATTAGAATGCCTGGGGTCGACCAGGGTCCTCTATTCTTTTTTTTTTTAATTTAATTAATTTATTTATTGAGACGG
>NW_016828129.1:13802-42610 GCF_001698545.2 Rhinopithecus bieti
GAGAAAAAAACAAACAACCCCATCAAAAAGTGGGCAAAGGATATGAACAGACATTTCTCAAAAGAAGACATTCATACAGCCAACAGACACATGAAAAAATGCTCATCATCACTCGCCATCAGAGAAATGCAAATCAAAACCACAATGAGATACCATCTCACACCAGTTAGAATGGCAATCATTAAGAAGTCAGGAAACAACAGGTGTTGGAGAGGATGTGGAGAAACAGGGTACTCTATTCTTAGAATTTCTGAGGTCGTGCAGGTGTCTCTGTCATTAGAATGTCTCAGGTTGGTCAGGAGACTTTACCGTTAGAATGCCTGAGGTCGGCCAGATGTTTTATGATTAGAATGCCTGGGGTCGACCAGGGGCCTCTATTCTGAGGATTCCTGAGGTCGTGCAGGTGTCTCTGTCATTAGAATGCCTCAGGTCATTCAGGAGACTTTACTGTTAGAATGCCTGAGGTCAGCCAGATGTTCTATGATTAGAATGCCTGGGGTTAGCTGGGCGCGGTGGCTCATGTCTGTAGTCCCAGCACTTTGGGAGGCCGAGGCAGGTGGATCACAAGGTCAGGAGTTTGAAAACAGTCCGACTAGCATGGAGAAACCCCGTCTCTACTAAAAATACAGAAATTAGCCAGGCAAGGTGGTGGGGACCTACAATTTCAGCTACTTGGCAGACTGAGGCAGAAGAATTGCTTGAACTTGGAAGGCAGAGGTGGCAGTGGCAGTGAGCCAAGATCATGCCACTGCACTCCAGTCTAGGTGACAGAGCAACACCCTGAAAAAAGAGAATACCTGGAGTTGGCCGGAGTCTCTATCATTAGAATGCCTGAGGTTGGCCATGTATCTATTGCCTTAGAATGCTGGAGTTTGCCCAAGTGTCTCTATCATTAGCATGCCTGGGGTCAGCCAGGAGTCTATTCCATTAGAATGCCTGTGGTCAAACAGGAATTCTCTGTTCTTAGAATGCCTGAGGTTGGTCAGCTCTCTGAATGCCTGGGTTTGGCAAGTAGATTATATCTTTAGAATGCCTGAGGTCGCCAAGGTGTCTATTATTAGAATGCCTGGGTTTGGCCAGGAGTCTTTACCTTTAGAAGGCCTGAGATCACCCAATTGTCTCTATTATTAAAATGTCTGGGTTGGCCAGAAGACTAAACCATTAGAACGCCTGAGGTCTGTTAGATGTCTCTATTCTTAGAATACCTGATGTCGTCTCTGTCATTAGAATGCCTAGGATCGCCCAGGAGTTTCCATCTTTTGAATGCCTAAGTTCACCCAGATTTCTATCCTTAGACTGCCTGGGGTCAGCCAGGAGTATCTATCATTAGAATGCCTGAGATAACCCAGGTTTCCCTATCTTTAGAATACCTAGGGTCGGACAAGAGACTCAACCATTAGAATGCCCGAGGTCGGCCAGATGTCTCTATTTTTAGAATGCTGAGACTTTCCCGGGTATCTCTACCATTAGAATGCCTGGAGTTGGCCATGAATGTCTGTCCTTAGAATGTTTTAGTTTGCCCAAGTGTGTCTAGCACTGGAATACCTGTGGTCAGTCAGGAGTCTCTCCAATTATTATGCCTGTGATCAGCCAGGTGTCTATATCCTTAGAATGCCTGAGGTCGCCAACGTGTGTATCATTAGAATGCTTGGAGTCAGCCAGGAGTCTCCATCCTTATAATATCTGATATTTCCCAGGTGTCTCTATTATTAGAATCCTTGAGGTCTGTCAGGGGAGTCTCCCGTTAGAATGCCTGAGGTAGGCCAGAAGTTTCTAACCCAAGTGTGTCTAGCACTGGAATACCTGGGGTCAACCAGGAACCTTTCCCATTAGAATGCCTGACATTGGCCAGGTGTCTCTATCTTTGGAATGCCAAAAATGCCAGCTATCTTTATCATTGGAATGACTGGGTTCGGCCAGGATTCTAACCTCAAAAATGCATGAGGTCGCCCAGGTGTGTATCATTAGAATGCCTGGGTTTGGCCAGGAGACTCGACCATTAGAATGCCTGACATCAGCCAGAAGTCTCTATCCTTAGAATGCTTAAAATCGCCCAGATGTCTCTATCATTGGAATGCCTGGGTTTGGCCAGGAGTCTCTATGTTTAGAGTACCTGAGGTTGCTCAGGTGTTTCTATCATTAGAATGCCTGGGTTCCACCAGAAGTCTCCCCGTTAGAATGCCTCTGGTTGGCCAGGATTCTCTATACTTAGAATGCCTGCAGTCTCTGAGTAATCTATAACAAGAATGCCTGGAGTCAGCCAGATGTCTCTCCTATTATAATGGCTGATGTTGGCCAGGTGTCTCTATTATTAGAATGCCTGTGGTTGGCCAGGAATCTCTATCTTTAGAATGCCTGAGGCCGTTCAGCTGTCTTTATCAGTAGAATGCCTGGGGTCAGCCAGGTGTCTCTATTTTCAGAAGGCAGAAGTTTGCCCAGATGTCTCTATCATTAGAATCCCTGAGGTCACCCAGGTGCCTATCATTAGAATGTCTGGGGTAGGCCAGAAGTCTCTCCCATTAGAGTTCTTGTGGCAGACCAGGAATTTCTATCCTTACAATACAGGAGTTCAGCCAGGGGTCTTTATCATTAGAGTACCTAGGGTCGGCCAGGAGTCTCTATTCTTAGAATGCTGAGTTCTTCCAGGTGTCTATAATTAGAATGCCTGGAATGAGTCAGGAGTCTCTATTTTTATAATGCCTGATATCACCCAAGTGTTTCTGTCATTAGAAACCCTGGGGTCCCCCAGGAGACGCTCCCATCAGAATGGCTAAGGTAGCCTAGATGTCTCTATCCTTAGAATGCATGGGTTGACCAGGAGCCTCTCCATTTAGAATGCATGAGGTCTGCCAGGTGTCTTTATTATTAGAATGCTAGAAGTCGCCCAGGTGTCTCTTCCATTAGAATGCCTGAGGTCTGCCAGGAGTTTCTGTCCTTATAAGACCTGAGGTTGGCCAACTGTCTCTATCACTGGAATTCCTGGGTTCAGCACAAGTCTTTTTCCTTGAAATGCTTGAGGTCGCCCAGGTATGTATCATTAGAATATCTGGGGTCGGACAGATATGTCTCTCCCTGGAATGTCTGAGGTCACACAGGTGTCTCTATCATTAAAATGCCTGGAATTGGCCAGGAGACTAAAATGTTAGAAAGCCTGAGGTCAGCCAACTGTCTCCATTCCTAGAATCCCTGAGGTTGCCCAAGGGTCTGTACCATTAAAATGAATGAGTATACCAAGAGTTTCTGTCCTTAGAATACCTGAGGTCATACAATTGTATCTATAATTAGAAGGCCTGATGTCGGCTGGGAGTGTCTCCCATTAGAATACCCATAGTCAGCCAGGACTCTCTATTTCTAGAATGGCTGTGGTTGCTCAGGTACCTATTATTAGAATGCCTGGGGTGGACAGGAGTCTATCATTAGAAAGCCTGGAGTCATGCAGGAGTTTCCATCTTTAGAATGCCTGAAATCGCACAGGGGTTTCTGTAATTAGAATGCCTGGTGTAGGCTGGGTGCGGTGGCTCACACCTGCAATCCCAGCACTTTGGGAGGCCGAGGCAGGAGGATCATGAGGTCCAGAGATCGAGACCATTCTGGCTAACATGGTGAAACCCCATCTGTACTAAAAATACAAAAAATTAGCCAGGTATTGTAGGGGACACCTGTAGTCCCAGCTACTTGGAAGGCTGAGGCAGGAGAATATCATGAACTGGGGAGCAGAGCTTGCAGTGAGCCGAGATCACGCCACTGCACTCCAGCCTGGGCAACAGAGTGAGACTTCATCAAAAAAACAAAACAAAAAAACAAAAAAATGTCTGGTGTAGGCCAGGAGACTCTCCCATTAGAATGCCTGAGGTTGAGCAGATGTCTTTATTTTTAGAATGCTTGAAGTCTCCCAAGTTTCACTATTATTAAAAGGCCTGGGTTCAGCCAGAACTCTTGATCTTTAGAATGTCTGAAGTCTCCCTAGTGTCTGTATCATTAGAATGCCTGTGATTGGCTAGGAGTCTCTATCTATTCTCCCATTAGGATACCTGTGGTTGCCCAGGTATCTATTATTAGAATGCCTGGAGCTGGCCAGGAGTCTCTGTCCTTAGAATGCATTATTTTGGCCAGATGTCTTTATTATTAGAATGTCTGTTGTCAGCCAGGAGTCTCTATTTATAATGATTAAGGTTGGCCAAGTGTCTCTATTATTATAATGTCTCAGACTTGTCATAAGTCTCTATCATTAGAATGCCTTTGTTCAACCAGGAGTCTCTATTCTTAGAATGCCAGAGATCCCCAATATATCTCTCATTAAAATGCCTGTGGTCAGAAAGGAGGCTCTATCTTTAGAATGCCTGAGGTTGCCAAGGTGTTTTTATCATTAGAATGCCTGGGGTTGCCCATTTGTCTCTATTATTACAATGCCTGGGATTGGACAGGAGTCTCTCCCATTAGAAGGCCTGGGGTCGGCCAGGAGTCTCTATCCTTAGAATTCCTCAGGTCACCCAGGTGTCTATCATTAGAATTCCTGGCATCGGCCAGCAGCCTCTACCCATGAAATGCTGGAGATTGTTCAGGTGTCCCTATTATTAGAATGCCTGGGGTCGGCCAGTAGTCTCTGTCTTTAGAATGACTGAGTTCAGTGAGATGTCTCTTTCCTTAGTATACCATAAGTCACCCAGGTATCTCTATGATTAGGATGACTGAGGTCATCCAAGAGGCTCTCACATTAAAATGCCTGGAGTTGCCCTGGAATCTATTCTTAGAATATCTGAGGCCTGCCAGCTGTCTCCATTATTAGATGTCTCTATCCTTAGAATGCCGGATGTTGTCCAGGTGTCTCTATCATTAGAGTGACTGGGGTCAGCCAGAAGACCCTATTCTTAGAATGCTTGAGTTCATCCAGGTGTCTACCACTAGAATGCCTGGGGTTGGCCCAGAGTCTCTATTTTTAGAATTCCCCATATCACCCAGGTGTCTCTATCATTAGAATGCCTGGAGTCGAGCAAGATATTCTTCCGTTGGAATGCCTGAGGTCGTCCAGATGTCTCTATCCTTAGACTGACTGAGGTTGGCCAGGAATCTCTTTTGTTAGAATGCCTGAGATCACCTAGATGTGTCTATCATTAAAATGCCTGAAGTTGGCCAGCAGCCTCTCTGGTGAGAACACTGAAGTCAGTCATATGTCTCTATTGTTAGAATGTCTAGGATCGGCCAGAAGTCTCTCCAGCTGGAATGCCTGAAGTTGACCAGGTGTCTTTATTCTTAGAATGCCAGAGGCCCCCAGATGTCTCTATAGTTAAAACGCCTGGGGTCAACCAGGAGTCTTTTTCATTAGTATGCCTGAATCAGCCAGGAGTCTCTCTCCTTAGAATACATGAGATCAGCCAGGGGTCTCTATCATTAGAATACCTTGAATCAGTTAGAGTTTCTGTCCTCAGAATGCCTAAGTTTGCTCAGGTGTCTATCATTAGAATGCCTGAGGTTGAAAAGTAGTCTCTATCCTTAGAATGCCTGAGGTTGCCCATGTATCTCTTTCATTAGAATGCCTGGGGTCGGCAAAGAAACTCAACAGTTAGAATGCCTGATGTTGGCCAGATGTCTCTATCCTTAAAATGCCAGATGTCACCCAGGTTTCTCTATCATTAGAATACCTTGGGTCTGCCAGTAGTGTCTATCCTTAAAATGCCTGATGTCACCCAGGTGTCTAGCATTGGAAGGCTTGTGGTCAGCCAGGAAACTCTCACATTAGAATGCCTGGGGTTGGCCAGGAGTCTCTATCATTAAAATGCCTGAAGTTGGCCCAGTGTCTCTATAATTAGAGTGCCTGGTGTTGACCAGGAGTCTCTATTCTTAGAATGTCTGTGCTTGTCTAGGTGTTGAGACCAGCTCAGTCATGGAGATCCCAACCCAGTGACACTAGAGGAATAAAGACACAGACTCAGTAATAGAGTGCAAAGTGGGATCAGGGGTCTAACAGCCTTCAGAGCTGAGAGCCTTGAATAGAGTTTGACCCACCTATTTATTGAAAGTAAGCACATGCAATTTATAGATTAATTAAAAGTATTCTTACAGAGAACAAAGGGAGAGGCTCTGGTTCATTGTCTGCAGCAGAAACATGTCCTTAAGGCACAGGTAGCTTATGCTATTGTTTGTGGTTTAGGAATGCCTTGAGTGGTTTTCTGCCCTGGGTGGTCCAGGTGTTCCTTGCCCTCATTCCGTTAAACCACTCACCTCCAGCCTGTGTGTTATAGCCATCACGAGCATGTCACAGTGCTGCAGAGATCTTGTTTATGGCCAATTTCTCATGGCTTGTTTATAGCCAGGCTTGGGGTCTATTCCCAGCATGTCCCCCTTTCATTTTTGCAGGGAAATAAAAGCAAAGGCAGCTTTATCACAGTGAGCTACTTCTCATACGAGTCAGGATCCACATCTACAGACTACACAAAAACAAACAACACAGATTAATGGCACAATCATCTTAGAAATCACAGAGCCTCCAAGTGTTTTCACCCATTTCGAAGGATTTATGGCAGCCAATCCATATGTGGCTCCTTCAAACACTCCACTTCCTGGCATTAAGGTCAGATGTGCCTGGGATGCTTTAAATATTTGTTCTCTTAATTTTGCAGCATCCAGAGACAAGTTTTTAGAATGTCCTTCTAGATGCTGTTTTATTCTTTCCCATTTGTGCTCTGATTCATTATAAGGGTGAGGAGTGATACCAAAGTCAGAAGTATTCCAGTTGCATTTTAGCAGCATTCTATATTCCAAACTACCTAGTCGGTCTCCCAGCCACATGACAGTTTGTCAGAGGTCATTGATTTTATTAACTATCTTTGGGTCTATTTTAGTTTGAGAGTTCCACAGCAGAGTAGAATTATTTTGCCATTTATTTACGAAATCTGCTGTTTACATTGATGAATGTAGCGCAACTCCAGCTGCCACAGCAGTAGCTGTGACAGTGATCAGTTCCATAATAATCAAGATTGAAGTAACAATGAAATGCTGAGAGTGTCTCAGAATTTTCTGGAGAATTTCAGTAGTAATATGTACAGAGGGAGAGGATTCCCAAGGATGGGGAAACTTCACCAGTAACCATACTCCTTGAGCTCTCACTACTAGGATAGAATGATTAGTATTAAACAAGAAAGAGTTCATGCAAGAGAACAACCTACATTCCTGGCAAGTTACATGATAATTAGGGATGTCAAACTTTAGATTGCCCATTACCAACAGAAAAAGAGAGAGAACACAAATATGTATCCAAATTGTTTTGTTTTCAACAAGCTGTAAAATGTAATTAGGTCTATATTGGGATAGCATAGTATATTTTTATTCCCAAACCTTGATCTTATCAAGAGCCATTAATAGTTTCTACAAATCCCTAAGTTTAACTCCTACAGTGGGCCATATCATTTGAAGTTGAGCTGCCACTATACTGTCATGTTTCCAGATAGTAGAAACTCTTGCTATACTTCTTATCATTTCTACCATCTGATCATTCTGTTTAGACCAGCTGAACATAGTGTGACTGTTGCACACAGACTGAGAGGTGCAATTCCTGCTAAACATTCCCTTAGGGGACCAATCAAAAAGTATGTTCATTTCTTCTGACCAAGTCCAATCCTGTTTGCAAATAGTTTTTTGAGGGTGGTATGACTCAATTACAGGAGCAGATTCATTATGGTAAGTACTGAGACCAGAAAGCATGTATAACTGTGCCATAGAGTGATTATATCCAGGCATTATTGCCAGCCAAGATTGATAGCGATAGGTTAGGCAACTAGTGGCCTTTAACAAATAGATAGATGGATGTTTAAATCTTAAAGAAATATTCATAATAGTTCCTTCCTCATGTGGATGAGATGGGCCTCTATCATCTGTAGGGCTGGGCATCCAAGAGCTATCATTAGTGTATACCTCCACTGGGGGGTTCAGCAAAGTTACAGGCTATAGAAGTGGTGGAAAAGGTAAATGTACCCAATAAGTAAAATTGTCCTTTGTCAGCCCTTGCTGAAGAAATACTTATGGCAATGGTGATCCCCACTCTCATAGCTATCATTAAATTACTCAATGTAACTGGTTGTCTCGCTTTCCTCAGGTTTTTTTTTTTTTTTTTTTCCCGCCATCTGAAACACCTTCTTGATCTGTCCCCAGGTAGGTGGCTGCATTTGACGGGTGTTGCTCGTGACAGCTGGGGTCCTTCTCAGCATCAACTTGGACAATGCTGCCACTGGTGGGTCTTCAGGATTCTCCCAAAACCACTTCCTGGGTATCTGGTTCATAGTAGGGCTTTAGATGTCTTGATGGCACCCAAATTGACTGTTGATTCAGTCTTGGAGAAACACAAGCCTAACCTCTGCCCTATGTTATTGTTTTACCTGTTTCTCAATCGTTTGTTATTGGGTCTTTCCACCAAACCCATAGTTTCACTTCTGCCTTTGCAGCTGGCTTATGTAAATGTTGTTCAGCTGCTGACAATGATCGGCCTTTATGCAGGCTCAAAAAATTTAAAGTTAATAACGCTAGATTTAGTTGCATGTGTGGAGACTATAGTCACTCTCTCCCCCTTTCTGTTTTTTCAACTGCTGTTTCAGGAAGAGATTCAATCTTGCCACTGTGGCTTGTCCTTGAGAATTATATGAGATACCAGTAATGTGTTTAATATTCCATGTAGAGAAAAATGTTGCTAGAGCTTGGCCAGTATAGCTTTGGGAATTATCTACTTTAATAGAAGCTGGAATGTCCATCACTGCAAAACACTGCAAAAAGTTACATTTAACACAGGCAGAAGGCTCTCCTGATTCACATGTAACCCAGACAAATTGAGATAAGGTGTTCACACATACATGTGCATAAACTAGTCTTCCAAACGAGGGAACATGTGTGACATCCATTTGTCAAAGATAATTAGGTTTCAGTTTTCAAGAATTATGAGGAATGCACCATTTCGCAAGTTGGGCATCACTGGATAATAGTTTTAACTTCTTTCTAGGTAATGCTGTATCTGCATTTGAGACTAGAGGCATTAACTTGGGTTAAATTGTGAAAGTGTCTAGCATTAGATATTGCAGTAGCAACTAGGCAATCAGCCATTTGATTCCCTGAAGTCAAAGGTCCTGGAAGAGGTGTAGGAGCCCTAATGTGAGTTATGTAAAAAGAGTGCATTCTACTCCTAACTGCTGTTTGCAATTGGGTAAATAAAGTCATCAGTTGCTCAACTGTGTGGAATCATAGCTGAGCATTTTCAACTAACTGTGTAGAATGAACCATATATGAAGAATCAGAAATCACATCAATAGGCATATGAAAAATAGTCAATACCTCAATTATGGCTAGAAGCTCTGCTGCTTTTTTTTTCTTAAGTTTTTTTTTTTTTTTTGACATAAATGGGCTTTACTCTGAGCATATATTGCACTGAGTTGACTCAGGCCGGTAGCTGGATGTGCCTGAGATGCTTCTACAGCTTTAATTGTTCGCCTATGAGGCTTAGATATGGGCTTATGTTATCGTCATAATACGATGATCTTTCTTTATGTAACCTTCTTTTCCCAAGGAAGCCCAGCGATAACTTCTGGACAGTTTCGAAGAGAATGAGTATATTATGAACCCGAATACAGATAACATGGAAAAAAGTTAAGACAAAATTGAACACTTGTACCGCCCCCTGATTGAGCCAGCTTACCCCAGGCTATTCCCAAGGGAGCCATTTAATGACTAGGGGCCATAACTGTACAGTAAATAGTTTCTATATTATAGTACCCCTTGCCACCCACCACAACTACACATTAAGCCACAGAATATCCTGCAGATCAGAAATGGACAGTTGTAAAAGTAAACTAGTGTAGTCTAAGAGAAAATTATCTACCGTGATATTAGGGGTATTTGTTTTTCATTCCATTAGATCTTCATGTAACTTGCTAACAAACCGTTAGAATATAGTTTTTTTAAAATAATCCCTCCTAAGTTTCGTAGTGCAATTGATACCTCTAATGAGGAATAGAAGGTTGATTTAGCCTTGTTGTTTGCTCTTATCATTTCATGTTTGTTTTTTTTGTTTCTTTGTTTTCGGTTGATTATACTGTAAGTCTCTAGGTACATGTGCATGTAACACGCAGTTTGTTACATATGTATACTGTATGCCATGTTGGCGTGGGCGCAGTGTGCTGCCACCCATCAACTCGTCACACCCATCAATTCGATCATTTTATCATCATGTATAACTCCCCAATGCAATCCCTCCCTCTCCCCGCCTCCCCATGGATAGGCCCCAGGTGGTGTGTGATGTTCCCTAGTCCCGAGTCCAAGTGATCTCATTGTGCAGTTCCCACCATGATGATGTAACATGTGTGTTTGTTTTTTCTTCTGTGATAGTTTGCCAAGGAATGATGGTCCAGCGCATCCATGGCCCTACAAAGGTATCGCAAACTCATCCTTTTTATGGCCTGCATAGTATTCCGATGGGTATATGTTGCCACATTTTCTTAATCCAGTCTGTCACAGATGGACATTTGGTTGATTCCAAGTCTTTGCTATTTGTGAAGCAGTGCCTCAATAAACATACGTGTGCAATTGTTCTTTGTAGTAGAAGTAATTTATAATCCTGTTGGTATATTACCCAGCAGGTGGATGGCTGGTCATGTGGTAACATCTAGGTTCCAGATCCTTGAGGTATTCCATACTGTTTTCCATTAATGTTGAACTGAGTTACAATCCCACCAACAGTGTAAAATTGTTTCCTATTTCTCCACAGTCCTCGCGCAACACCTGTGTTTCGCCTGACGTCTTAATGATTGCCCATTCTAACTGGTTGAAGATGGTATCTCATTGTTTTGATTGGCATTTCTCCGATGGCGAGTGGATGATGAGCATTTGTTTTCAATGTGTCTTTGGCTGAGGAATATCTTCTTTTGAAAAGTCTGTTCATATCCTTTCCCCACTCTTTTGATGCTTGTTTGTTTTTTTGTATTTTGTTTGAGTCTTAGTAGATTCTAGATATTAAGCCCCTTTGTCACATGAGTAGGTTGAAAAATTTTCTCCCATTCTGTATGTTGCCTGTTCACTCTGATGGTATTTCTTTGCTCGTGCAGAAGCCTCTTTAGTTTAATTTAGCCCATTTGTCAATTTTGCTTTGCGGGCATTGATGCCTGTGCTTTTGGGTGGTTTGTAGACATGAAGTCCTTGGCGCCAGTGCCGTTGAGTGTCGGAATGGGGAGGGCGGTACCCTAGATTGTCGTCTAGGGTTTTTGGGGTGTTTTTTATTGTTATTAGTCTAACATTTAAGTTCTAATCTATCATGTATTAATCTTCTATAAGGAGTAAGGAAAGGATCCAGTTTCGAACTTTCTTATTTATGGCTAGCCAATTTTCCAGCCATCATTTATTAAATAGAATCCTTTCCCCATTTCTTGTTTTCTCTCAAGTTTGTCAACAGATCAGATGGCCTAGATGTTGTATATTACTGAGGACTCTGTTCGTGTTCCGATTGTCTATATCTCTCGTTTTGGGTACCAGTGACCATGCTTTTTGGGTTACTGTAGCGCTTGGTAGTATAGTTTGATATAGTAGCGTGGACGCGCTCCAGCTTGTGTCCTTTTGACTTAGGATTGTCTTGGCAATGCGGGCTCTGCTTTTTAAGCTGAAGTATAGGGCATCTGAAATACTTTACCTTTCGATCCACAATAAGAGGCCTTACCATTACTAGACCCATCTGTGAAGACATTCTCAGAACCTTTAATTGGTTTGAATTTAGTTATTTTAGTGAGAATTCAAGTAGTTAATTTCAAAGATTGAAACAGTTTCGTGTTAGGAAAATGGTTGTTGAGAATACCCACGAAGTCATCTAAATGGTTTTGCCAAGTAAGACTATTTATAAAAGCTTGCTGTATTTTTGCCTTTGTGAAAGGAACAGTAATTATTCCAGCATCATATCCATGTAATTTAACAATCTAAATTCTCCCATTTACTATCATAGTAGCAAATTTGATCCAAATAAGGAGTCAAAGTCCGTGAATTTGTATATGGAAGAAAAAGTAACTCTACAAGATCTTGCTCTTGAACAATAGCACCAGTGCGTGAGTAATTTGTTGGAAAAATTAGCAAATCTAGAGTCTTCCCTGGATCTGTTGTATTTATTTGGGCCGTATGGACTTGCTTTTCAATTCGTTGCAGCTGTGTCTCAGCTTCTTTTGTTAATTGCTGAGGGCTTGTGAGACTGGGATCTCCACTAAGGGTAGAAAACTTACACCCATGGTGTAAGTAGGAATGCCTAGAACAGGCCATATCCAATTAATGTCCCCTAGTAATTTTTGAAAGTCATTCAGTGTTTTCAATTGATTGCTATATATGGCTACTTTCTGTGGCACTATTGTAGTGTCATTTACTAAATTCCCCAAGTAGGCGGAAGGAGAAATAGAATTTTGTCAGGAGCTATAATTAAACTGGCAATATAAATCAAATTTTCCAAGTGATCATAACATTGGAGTAATATTTTCTGAGTGAGAGCAGCACTAAGAATATCATCCATGTAATAAGTATTATAGCACTGTGAAAATATTTGACTAGTAGGTTCAATTGCTTGCCCTACATAAGTCTGGCAAATTGTTGGCCTGTTTAACATGACTTGTGGCAACACTTTCCAGTGAAAATGCTTAGCAGGCTGCAGGTTGTTTACCATGGGAATCGTAAATGCAAACCATTCCCAGTCCTGCTCAGCTAAGGGGATAGTAAATAAACAGACTTTTAAATCTATGAATATTAAAGGCCAATTTTTTTGAATCATAACGGGAGAAGGCAGTCCTGGCTGTAAAGCCCCCATAGGTTGTATAACTGAATTAATGGCCCTTACGTCAGTTAACATTCTCCATTTACCTGATTTTTTCTTAATTACGAAAACTGGGGAAATCCAAGGAGAGAGCATTGGTGCTATATGTCTCGTTCGAAGCTGTTCTTTGACTAGTTCTTCTAAAACCTCCAGTTTCTCTTTACTCAGTGGCCACTGTTCTATCCATATTGGCTTGTCTGTCAGCTATTTCAACGGGATAGGCTCTGGAGGCTTAAAATGGCTGCCACCAAAATGATATCCTAAGCCTTGGTGGGAACTTTATCTTTCCACTTGAAGCACTTCCTTCAAACCTTGCAAATTTCTCCTAGTCCCATACCAGGGACATACTCCATTTCATGCATCATATGTTGACTTTGAGGACTGTATAATTACTAAAGAATAAGAACTTGTGCTCCCCATTGTTGTAATAAATCTCTCCCCATAAATTTATAGGTACAGAAGTCATAATTGGTTGAATAGTCCCAGGTTGTCCATCGGGCCCTTCACAATGCAAAATATAACTACTTTGATATTCTTCAGTGGCTTTACCAACTCCAACTATGTTAAATTGAGTGGGTTGAATTGACCATGTGGATGGCCAGTGCTGTAGAGAAATGATTGAAGTGTCCACTCCTGTGTCTACCAAATATTTCAATTTCTTTCCCTGAATAGTTATTTCATAGGTAGGAAGTTTATCAGTAATTTGATTTACCTAGTAGGTGGCTTTTCCTTATTTATTTGTACTGCCAAGTCCCCTGTTCTTTTAGTTTCACTTTTCCTAGTCCCACATACAGTACAATCAGAAGCTGGGCTATGTGCTCTCCTGATTCTGCCTTCCAAGGAATGGAGGTAGATATAACGATTTGAATTTCCCTATTGCAATCTAAATCAGTTACTCCTGTATGAACCTGCACTCTTTTAAATTTAAACTAGATCTTCCCAGAAGTAGTTTTACTGTTCCTGCTGGTAGAGGTCCACAGACTCCTGTTGGTACTTTTTGTGGTAGTTCTCCAGGCAGGAGACTCACAGCCCTGGCACAACACAGATCTACTGTGGGATTACTGACTGTGGTGGGGGACAAGCATTGTACAATTGTGAGGGAGTGACCTGAGCTGGGAATGACCCAGTTTGGAATAGGGCCCGGGATGATCCCCTCATGGTGTTTCCTGAAAACAGGCTTCAGTCCTTATCAAATTTAGAACGACACTGATTGGCCCAATGCTTTCCTCTTTTACACTTTGGACCCATCACAAAAGGAGAACCTGGTCCATACTGATTGATAGCCTGTTTAAACTCTTTGAGTAATTTAAAGGGAAATGGTTCATTGTACCCATAACATTCCCCTGTTGATCTAAGGGGTGTAACCTAACAGGGAACTGCCTGGATAGAACTGAGGGCAGTCACTGGGGGTGCTGCTCAAACAGTCACTGGGGTGACTACTTTTCACTCAATGTCCTCCAGAAAAGAAAGATCTGGAGGGTGAGGCCATTCTCTATCTTCAAGGTATTGAGGGAGTGCCAAGGGCAGGGACAAACTTCCCCTTCTTTAGTCTCTTTAAGTGGTTGAGAGATCTGTTCTTTTATCTCTTCTGCAACATTATCACACTTCCCCTCTTCTTCATCTCCTTCCTCCTCATTATCAGTGTGAAAAGTTTCCAACGTGGAACGAATCAGAACCCACACTATCCTCAGCACAATCCTTATGTGCCTTTTCAGCATGCTGCCTACCTTTTCCAGACTTCTACATCCTTAGTTCCTCGGTTCAGAAACCAGGGGCAATATTTCTCTACTGCACTGAAAAACTACATAAGTCGGCTAGTGCTAACCTTCACTCCTCCTTTTCTGAGGAGCTGCTGAAGCAGACTCAAATAAATCTTGTGCCTGCTCAACCCTTGTCCCATTGTTACCCTGATGCTTCCGAGCTCCCCTTTTTACTCACCATGGGGATTGTTTAAGAGTAATCAGGTGTCCTCCAGCATAGTCCTTTGCTCTCCAACTGTCGCTACAGCAACCCGTCAACCAGGGTTTGAGTCCCACGTTTGGATGCCACTTGCCGAGACCAGCTCAGTCATGGAGATCCCAACCCAACGGCACTAAAGAAATAAAGACACAGACTCAGTAATAGAGTGCAAAGTGGGATCAGGGGGCTAACAACCTTCAGAACTGAGAGCTTTGAGTAGAGTTTGACCCACCTATTTATTGACGGTAAGCCCATGATAAACATCGTTTCTGCAGTTTATAGACTAATTAAAAGTATTCTTATGGAGAACAAAGGGAGAGGCTCTGGCTTGTTATCTGCAGCAGGAACACTCTATCCTTAGAATGCCTGATGCCAACCAGTTGTCTCTATCATTAGAATGTCTGGCATCTGCCAGGTGTCTCCATTTTCAAAATGCCGGAGGTTACCCAGGTGTCTATCATTTAGAATGCCTGAGGTCAGACAGGAATCTCTCCCATTAGAGTTCTTCTTGTCAGCCAGGAGTCTCTATCCTTAAAATGCCTGAGGTCACTATGGTGTCTATTAGTCCATTTTGAGACTCTTTCTTTAGAATGCCTGAAGTTGGCCAGATACCTCTATTTTTAGAAAGCCTGGTATCCATCAGGAGTCTCTCCATTTAGAATGCCTGAGGTAGGCCAGGTGTCTCTATTTTTAGAATGCCCGATATCGCCGAGTTGTCTCTATCAGACTGCCTGAAGTTGGCCAGGTGTCTCTATCATTAGAATGCCTATGATTGACCAGCAGTCTAAATCATTAGAATGCCTTATGTTGATGAGAAGTCACTATCACTAAAATGAATGGGGTCAGCCAGGAGTTTCTCCCATTGGAATGGCTATGGTGGGCCAGGTGTGTTAATCCTTAGAACACCTGAGGTCACACAAGTGTCTCTATGATTAGAATACCTGTGTTCGGCCAGAAGTCTCTTCTGTTAGATTGCTGGGATCAGCCAGGTGTCTTTATTTTTAGAATGCCTGTGGTCTCCCAGGTACCTCTATTATCCAAATGCCTGAGGACAGCCAAGGAGCCTCTCTCATTAGAATGCCTGGGGTCAGCCCAGGCATTATCCTTTGAAAGACTGAGGTCACCCAAGTGTCTATTGCATTACAGTGACCAAAGTCTCCCAGGAGTCTCTATCATTAGAATGCCTGGATTTGGCCAGAAGTCTCTCCTGTTAAAATGCTTGAAATGGGCCGGGTGTCTCTATCCTTAGAATGCCTGATGTTGACCAGTTGTCTCTATCATTAGAATGCCTGAAGTCAGTCAGGATTCTCTCCTGTTTGAATGCCTGAGGCTGGCCACGTGTCTCTATCTTTAGAATGACTGAGATTGTCCAGTCATCTCTATGATTAGAATGCCTGAGGTCCACCAAAATCTGCATCATTAGAATGAATGAGGTCAGCAATAAGTCTCTCCCATTAGAATGCCTGAGATTGGCCAGGAGTCTCTTCCCTTAGAATGCCTGCAGAGGGCCAGTTGTCTCTTGCCTTAGAATGTCTGAGGTCACACAGGTGTCTCTATTATTGGAATGCTTTGGGTAAACGTGGAGTCTCTATCATTAAAATCCTGAAGTGTGCAAGAAGTCTCTATTGTTAGACTGTCTTGGGTTGTCCAGTTGTTTCTATCCTTAGAATGCCTGAGGTTGCTCAGGTGTCTCTATTATTAGAACACCTGGGGTCAGCTAAGAGTCTCTCCCATTATAATGCGTGGGGTAGGCCAGGTGTCTATCCTTAGAATACCTGAGGTCTCCCAGGTGTATATTTCATTAGAATACCTGGGGTTGGCCAGGAGTTTCTATCTTTAGAATGCCTGGGGTCAGTCAGGAGCCTCTCTGTTGAAATTCCTGGTCTCGGCCACACGTCTCTCCAGTTAGAATGCCTGAGGTCAGCCAGGTGTCTCTATTATTAGAATGCCTGGGCTAGGCCCAAAATCTCTATCATTAGAATGCCTGGGTTCAACCAAGAGTCTCTACTGTTAGAATACCTGGGGTTGGCCAGCTACCTTTATTCTTAGAATACCTGATATTTCCCAGGTGTCTCTATCATTAGATTGCCTGGGATTTGCCAGGAGTCTCTCCCATTAGAATGCCTTGGTTTGGCCAGGTGTCTCTCCTGTTAGAATGTCTGAGGCCAGCCAGGTGTTTCTATCTTTAGAATGCTTGAGGTCACTCAGTTGTCTCTGTCATTGAAATGCCTTCCTTCGGCCAGGAGTCTCTATTATTATAATGCCTGTAAATGGGCAAGAATCTCTCCCACTAGAATGCAAGGGATCGACCAGTTGTTTCTATCCTAAGAATGACTGTGGTCACATAGATGTCTCTATCATTAGAATGCCTGTGGTAGACCAGGAGTCTCTATCACTAGAATGCCTGGGGTCAGCCAGGGGTTTCTCCAATTACAAGCCTGGGGTAGGCCTACTGTCTCTTGTTGAATCCCTGAGGTCGCCAAGTTGTCTCCACCATTAGAATCCCTGGGGTCAGCCAGAAGTCTCTATTATTAGAATGAATTGGGTGGGCCAAAAGTATCTCCCATTAGAATGCCTGACATCGACTAAATTTCTCCCCGTTAGAATGTCTGAGGTTGCCCAGGTGTCTCGATCATTAGAATGCCTAAGGTCAGTCAGGACTCTTTCCCATTAGAATGCCTGGGGTCAGGCAAGAGTCTCTCCCATTAGAATGTCTGGCGTCAAAAAGTGTTATTCTCATTATAATGCCTGAAGTTGGCAAGGTGTCCCTCCCATTACAATACCTAGGTTATTCAGATACCTCTATCCTTAGAATGACTGAGGTCACCCAGGTGTCTCTAACATTATAATGCCTGGGATTGGCCAGGGGTCTTTATTATTAGAATGCCAGGGGTTGTCAGGAGTCTCTTCCATTTAATGCCTGGTGTTGGCAAGGAATCTCTCTCGATAGAATGCCTGGCATTGGCCAGGTGTCTCTATCCTTACAATGAGTGCAGTCACCCAGGTGTCTCTAACATTAGAATGCTTGGGGTCACACAGGTGTCTCTATCATTAGAATGCCTGGGGTAGGCCCGGAGTCTCTATTATTAGAATGCCTGGGTTTGGCGAGATGTCTCTTCCATTAGAATGTCTGTGGTCAGCCAGGTGTCTCTCTATGTAAAATGACTGAGGCCAAACAGTTGTCTCTATCATTATAATGCTTGTGGTAGGCCAGGAGTCTCCATGACAGAATGCCTGCTGTCGGCCAGGAGACCTCCTGTTAGAATGCCTGGGGTCGGCTAGGTGTCTTTACCCATAGAACGCCTAAGGTCGCCCAGGTGTTTCTATCATTAGAATGCCTAGGGTAAGCCAAAAGTCTCTATCATTAGAACACCTTGGGTTGGCCAGAATTCCCTCCTATTAGCAGGCCTGTGGTAGGCCAGGAGCCTCTACCTTTAGAATGCCTGTGGCTGGCCAGGTGTCTCTATCATTAGATTGTCTGTGGTCCACCAGGTGTCTCTATTATTATAATGCCTGTGGTCAGCCAGGAGTCTCTATTCTTAAAATGCCTGAGGTGGCCCAGGTATCTATCATTAGAATGCCTGAGATCCCTATCTTTAGAATGCCTGAAGTCGCCCAGGTGTCTGTATCAATAGGGTGCCCAGGGTCAGCCAAGAGACTCTACCATTAGAATGCCCAAGGTCGGACAGATGCCTTTATCCTTAGAATGCCAGAGATCGCCAAGGTGTCTCTATTATTAGAATGCCTGGGGTTGGGCAGGAGATTTTATCCTTAGAGTGCCTGAGGTCTCACAGGTGTTTCTATCATTAGAACGCCTAGAGTCGGCTAGGAGTCTCTCCCATTAGAATGCCTGGATTTGTCCAGAAGTCTCTATTCTTAGAATTCCTGAGGTCGCCTATGTATTTATTATTAGAATGCCTGGGGTCAAAAGAGGCTCTATATATGGAATGCCTATGGTCATGCAGGTGTCTTTATCATTAGCATGCCTAGGGTCAGCCAAGAGACTTTCTCATTAGAATGCCTGAAGTCAAACAGGTATCATTATCTTTAGAATGTCTAAGGTCAGCCAGGAGTCTCTCCCATTAGAATGCCTGGGGTCGGCCAGGAGTCTCTAACCACTGAATGCCTCACATCACCCAAGTGTCTCTATTGTTAGAATACCTGAGGTCCGCCAGGAGACTCTCCCATTAGAATGCCTGAGGTTAGCCAGATGTCTCTATTCTTAAAATGTCAGGAGTCTCTTATTTTTGGATGCCTGAGTATGACCAGGTGTCTCTATGCTTAGACTGTTGTAGGTTGCCAAGATGTCTCTATCATTAGAATACTTTTTGTCAGTCACCAGCCTTTCCCATTAGAATGCTTGAGGTCACCAACGTTTCTCTATCATCAGAATGCCTTTGGTCAGCAAGGAGACCTTCCAGTTAGAATGGATGAGGTCGACCACATGTCTCTATTCTTAGAATGCCTGGTGTCACCCATGAGTCTCCTGATAGAATGCCTGAAGTTGGCCTGGTATCTCAATCCTTAGAATGCTGGAAGTTGCCCACGTGTCTCTATTATTAGTTTCTGTAGAGATAGCCAAGAATCTCTCCCAGTAAATTGTCTGGAGACAACCAGGAGTCTATTCTTACAATGCCCGAGGTCAGCCAGGTGCCTTTATCATTAGAGCACCTGGGGTTGGCCAGGAGGTTCTATCATTAGAATGCCTGGGGTCTGCCAGGCGTCTCTGTACTTAGAATGCCTGAGATAGCTCTGGTGTCTATCATTAGAAGGGCTGGGGTTAGCCAGGAGCCTCTATCCTTAGAATGCCTGAGGTCAACCAGGTTTCTCTATCATTAGAATTCCTGAGGTCGCCCAGGAGTCTCTCATTTTAGAATGCCCGAGGACCGCCAGGTATCTCTCTCATAGAATGCCTGGGGTCAGCCAGGAGAGTCTATCCTTAGAATGTCTGATGTCTCCCGGGTGACTACCAGTATAATGACTGAGGCTGGCCGGGTGTCTCTATGCTTAGAATGCTGAAGTTTGCCCATGTGCCTCCATCATCACAATGTCTAAAGTCAGCCACGAGTCTCTTTCATTATAATGCCTATGGTGAACCAGTAATCTCTATGCTTAGAATGCCTGAGGTCAACCAGCTGTCTGTATCCTTAGAATGCCAGAGTTTGCCCAGGTGTCTCTATCATTAGAATGCCTGGGGTAGGCCAGGATTCTTTATCATTAGAATGCCTGGGACAACCAAAAGTCTCTATCTTTAGAACACCAGAAATCCCCTAGGTGTCTCTCATTAGAATGCCTGGGGTCTGCCAGCAGTCTCTATCCTTAGAATGCCTGAGGTCTCCCAGGTGTCCATTATTACAATGACTTTGGTCTTTCAGGTGTCTCTATTATTGGAATGCCTGAGGTAGCCCAGGTGTCTACCATTAGAATGTCTTGGATCGGCCAGGAGTCTCTATGCTCAGAATGCCTGACGTCAGCCACATCTCTCTATCATTAGAAGGCCTAGGGTCTCCCAGTTTACTCTCCCATTACAATGCCTGAGGTCTGCCAAATGTCTCTATCCTTAGAATGCCTGGGTTCCGCCAGGAGTTTCTGCTTTTAGAATGCCTTTTAGACATCTGAGCCAGGTGTCTGTATGCATAGAATGCCAGAGTTTGTCCAGATGTCTCTATCATTAGAATGCCTTGCGTCAGCCAGGATTCTCTCACATTAGAATACTTGGGGTCGGCAAAGAGTCTCTATCCTTAGAATGTGTGAGTTGGACCAGGTGTCTCTACCATAAGGATGCCTGAGGTCGGCCAGGGGTCCCTATCCTTAGAATACCTGTGGTCACACAGGTGTCTCTGTCATTAGAATGCCTGACAATGGCCAAGAGTCTCAATCCTTATAATGCTTGTGTTTGCATATGTATCTGTTATTACAGTGCCCAAGTCGCTATCCTTAGAATGCCTAATGTTGTCCAGGTGTCTCTATCATTTGAATTCCTGGGGTTGTCAAGGAGAATCTCTCATTAGAATGTCTGAGGTCTGCCAGATGTCTCTATCCTTAGGCTACCTGGGGTCCACCAGTAGTTTCTGCCATTAGAATGCCTGAAATCTGTCAGGTGTCTCTATGCTTAGAATGCCAGAGTTCACTGAGGTGTCACTATCATTAGAATGCCTTGGGTAAGCCAAGATTCTCTCACATTAGAAAACCTGGGGTTGGCCAAGAGTCTCTACTCTTAGAATGCATGAGATCAGCCAGGTCTCTCTATTATAAGAATACCTGGGGTCAGCCAAGAATCTCTATCCTTAGAATGCCTAAGTTTGGCCAGGTGACTTCACCATTAGGATTCATGTGTTCAACCAGAGGTCTCTATCCTTAGAATGCCTGTTGTCACCAAACTGTTTGTTATTAGAATGTGTGGAGTCAGTCAGGAGTCTCTATCCTTAGAATGCCTGACCTCGCCCTGGTGTCTCCACCATTAGATTGCCTGGGGTTGCCCAGAGGACTCTCCTGTAAGAACATCTGAGGTTGGCCAAGTGTCTTTATCTTTAGAGTGCTGGGGGTCGACCAGGAGTCTCTGCCATTAGAATACTTGAGGTTGGTCATGCGTCTTCATGGTTAGAATGCTGGAGTTTCCTCAGGTGTTTCTATCATTACCATACCTGGAGTCGGCCAAGAGTCTTTTTCATTAGAATGGCTGTGGACAACCAGGAGTCTCTAATCTTAGAATGGCTGAGGTCGGCCATTTGTTTCTATCTTTAGAATGCCTTGGGCTGGCCAGAAGCCTGTATTTTAGAATGCCTGCCGTTGGTCAGGTGTGTCTGTCAGTAGAATGCCTGGGGTTGGCAAGAAATGTCTACCTTTAACATGCCTGAGGTCACTGAGAGGTCTATCATTATAATGACTAAAGTTGAACAGGTGTGTCTGTGCTTAGAATGGCAGAGTTCACCCATGTGTATCTATCATTACAATGCCTTGGATTAGCCAGGAGTCTCCACCATTATAATGTTTGTGGTGGGCCAGGAGTCTCCATGCTTAGAATGCTGGTGGTTGGACAGGTGTCTCTATTATTAGAATGCCTAGGGTGGCCAGGAGTCTCTATCCTTAAAAATGCCAGAGGCCACCCAGGTGTCTGTCATTAAAATGCCTGGGGATGGCCAGGAGTCTCTATCCTTAGAATGCCTGAGGTCACGCAGGAGTGTCTATCATTACAATGCCTGGGGTCACCCATGTGTCTCTATAACTATAATGCCTATGGTTAGAAAGTAGTCTCTCCAATTAGAATGCCTGGGGTGGGTGAGGAGTCTCTATCCTTAGAATTTTTGAAATCGCCCCTGTGTGTATTATTAGAATGCCTCGGGTTGGAGGAGCCTCTATTCATATATTGACTGAGGTCATGCAGTTGTCTCTATCATTAGAATGCTTGGGGTTGGCCGGGAGACTCTCCCACTAGAATATTTGAGGTGAAACAGATATCTCAACTTTTACAATGCCTAAGGTCAACCAGGAGTCTCTGCCATTAGAATGCCTAGGGTTGAACAAGAGTCTCTATTCTTAGAAAGCCTGATGTCAGCCAGGAGTCTCCATCATTAGAATTCCTGATGTGGGCCAGAAGTCTCTATCCTTAGAATGCCTGAGGTCACCCAGCTGTCTATTATTAGAATGCCTGGGGTTGGCCAGGTGCCTCTATTATTAGAATGCATAGCGTCAGCCAGGAATCTCTCCCATTAGAATGCCTGAGTTTGGCCAGATGTCTCTATCATTAGAATGCCTGCAGTAGGCCAAGAGTCTCCAATGTTAGAATGTCTGATGTCGGACTGGTGACTCTATTCTTAGAATGCGGATGTCGCTCAGGTGTCTCTATCATTAGAATGTCTGAGATGAGACAGGAGTGTCTATTATTAGAATGCCTGAGGTCACCCGGGTGTCTCTCTCATTAGAATGCCTGGGTTCCACCAGGAGTCTCTATCCTTTCAATGCCTGAGGTTAGCCAGGTGTCTCTGTTTTTCAGTAGCTGGGATCAGCCAGGAGTCTCCAATTTTAGAATGCCTAGGGTCGCGCATGTGTCTATCATTAAAATGTCTGGCATCAGTCAGGAGTCTCTTTTCATAGAATGTTTGATATCGCCCAGGTATCTCTATCATTAGAATTCCTGGGATCTTCCAGGAGACTCCCTTGTTAGAATGCCTGAGGTCGGCCAGATGTCTCTACCCTTAAAATGCCTGGGTTCAGACAGGAGTCTCTACCTTTTGAATTCCTGAGTTCAGCCAAGTGTCTCTATGCTTAGAATGTTGTAAGTTCCCCAGGTGTCTGTATCATTAGAATGTTTTCTGCCAGCCATCAGCCTCTCCCGTTAGAATGTGTGAGGTTGCCCGTGTTTCTCTATCATTAGAAGGCTTTGGGTCGGCAAAAAGACTTTCCAGTTAGAATGGATGAGGTTGCCACATGTCTGTATCCTTAGAATATCTGGAGTCACCCATGAGATTCTCCCAATAGAATGCCTGAGATCGACCAGGTGTCTCTATCATTAGAATGCCTGGGGTCAGCCAGGAGTCTCTAATTTTAGAATACTTGAAGTCAGCCAGGTGTCTTTATCATTAGAATGCATTGGTCCAGTTAGGAGAGTCTATTTTTAGAATGCCTGACGTCACCCCAGTGTCTAACATTATGATGATTGAGGTTGGCCGGGTGTCTCTAAGCTTAGAATGCCAAAATTCGGCCATGTGTCTCTATCATTACAATGCCTTAGGTCAGCCAGGAGTCATTTCCATTATAATGGCTTTGTTGGGCAAAGAGTCTGTATGCCTACAATGCCTGTGGCCGGCCAGGTGTTTATCATCAGAATGCCTCGGATGGGCAAGGGGTCTTTATCATTAGAATATCTGACATCTCCCAGGAGTCTCTAACATTAGAATGCCTGGGATCGGCCAGGGGACTCTTCCATTGGAATGGCTGTTGTTTGCCAGATATTTCTATCCTTAGAATGCTACAGTTCACCCAGGTTTCTATATAATTTGAATGCCAGGAGTCAACCAAGAGTCTCCTTAGAATGCCTGAGGTTGCCAATGTTTCTTTATAATTAGAATAGCTTGGGTCAACCAGGAGTCTGAATCCTTAGAATTTGTGAGGTCGTTCAGGTGTCTATCATTAGTATAACTGGGTTCAACCAGGTGTCTCTATACTTAGAATGCCTTTGTTCGGCCAGGAGTCTCTGCCATTAGAATATCTGAAGTCAGCCAGGTGTCTCTATCCTTAGAATGCTGGAGGGGCCCGTGTGTCTCTATCATCAGAATTACTCGGGTGTGGCAGGAGTCTCTGTTATTAGAATGCCTTAGGTCAACCAGAAGTGTATCCATAAAATTCCTGAAGTCTGTCAGTTGTGTCTGTCATTAGAATCCTTGGGGTAGTCCAAGAGCCTCTACCCTTAAAATTCCTAGGGTTGCTTAGGTGTTTATATCATAAAAATGCCTACGGCCAGCCAGGAGACTCTGTTGATAGAATGCCTGTTGTTGGTCCGATGTCTCTATCTTTAGAATGCTTGGGGTCGTCAAGGAGTCTCTTCCATTAGAATAACTGAGATCAGCCAAGTGTCTCCATCATTAGAATGCCAGAGGATGCCTAGGTGTCTCTATCATTAGAATGTCTGTGGTTGGCCAGGAGTCTCTCTCATTAGAATGGGGTCTGCCAGAAGCCTCTACCATTAGAATTCCTAAGGTCAGCCAGATGTCTCTATTCTTAGCATACCTGTTGTTGGCCAGGTGTCTCTATCATTGGAATGCCTGAAGTTGGCCAGGAGTCTCTCCCATTGGAATGCTTGGGGTGGGTCTATAGTCTCTATACTTAGAATGCCTTAGGTCACCCAAATGTCTACCATTAGAATGCTTGGAGCTTCTGTACTTAAAATAACTTTGGTCGCCCAGGAGTCTTTATCATTAGAATGCCTGGGGTCAGCCAGGTGTCTCCTTCCTTAGAATTCCAAAGGGCACCCAGGTGCCTCTACCATTAGAATGCCTGGAGTCGACGAGGAGTCACTCCCATTAGAATGTCTTGGGTAGGCCAGGAGTCTCTATCCTGAGATCTCTTGAGATCCTCAAGTTGTCCAGGTGTCTCTACATTAGAATGCCTGGGGTCGGCAAGAAGACTCTCCCAATAGAATGCCTGAGGTCAACCAGTTGTCTCTATCCTTAGAATCTCTGAGGTTGGCCAGGTGCCTCTATCATTAGAATGACTGGGATCAGCCAGGGTTCTATCCCATTAGAATGTCTACGGTAGGCCAAGAGTCTCTGTCGTGAGAATGCCTGAGATCTCCCAGGTTCTTACATTAGAATGACTGGGTTCAGCCAGAAGTCTCTATTCTTAGAATGCCTGAGGTTAGATAATTGTCTCTATTGTTAGAATGCCTGGGGTAAGCCACGAGTCTTTATCCTTTGAATGTCTGAGGTCACCAAGTGGTCTATCATTAAAATGCCTGGGTAGGCCAAGAGTCTCTATCCTTAGAATTCCTGAGGTCACCAAGGAATTTGAATCATTAACATACCTAGGCGTGGCAAGTGGACACTACCGTTAGAATGCCTGTGGTTGGTCAGATGTCTCTATTCTCAGATTGCCAAAGTTTGCCCAGATATCTACATCATTAGAATGCCTGGGGTTGGCCAGGAGTCTATATCTTTAGGGAGCCTGAGATCACCAATATGTCTGTATCATTAGAACGTTTTGGGTCGGCCAGGAGCCTCTCTCATTAAAATGCCTTTAGTTGTCCAGGAGTCTGTATCATGTCGCCCAGGTATCTACCATTAGAATTCCTAATGTCGGCCAGGATTCTCTATCCTTTGAATGTCTGAAGTCAGCGAGCTGTCTCTATCATTTGAATGCATGAAGTCGTCCAGGAGCCTCTATCCTTAGAATGCCTGTGGTCACTGAGGTGTCGATCATTAAAGTGGGTGGGGTTGGCCAGGAGACTCTATTCTTAGAATGCCTCAGGTTGTCTACGAGTCTTTATCATTAGAATGCCTGAGATTGACAAGAAGTTGCACTGTTAGAATGTCTGAAGTCATTCAGGTGTCACTGTCTTCAAAATGCCTGAGGTCCCCAATGTGTCTCTATCATTAGAATGGCTGTGGTCGGCCAGGAGTCTCTCCCCTTAGAATGCCTGGGGTCAGTCAATGATCTCCATCCTTAACATACCTGTGGTCACCCACAGGGGTCTCTCATTAGTATGCCTTGAATCAGCCAGATATCTCTACCCTTAGAATGCATGATGTTTGTGAATTGTCTCTATCATTAGAATGCCTGGGGTCAGCCAAGAGTCTCTACTCTTAGAATGCATGTGGTCTGCCAGGTATCTATCATTATCATGCCTTGGGTGGGCCAGGAGTCTCTATCCTTAGTATGCCTATGGCCGCCCAAGTTTCTCTGTTATTAGAATGTCTGGGGTTGGCCAGGAGACTCTATCGTTAGAATGCCTTGGGTCTGCCAGTAGCCTCTACCATTAGAAGGCCTGAGGTCAGGCCAGGCGCAGTGGCTCATGCCTGTAATCCCAGCACTTTGGGAGGCCGAGGCAGGCAGATCACGAGGTCAGGAGATCGAGACCATCCTGGCTAACATGGTGAAACCCCGTCTCTACTAAAAATACAAAAAATTAGCCAGGTGTGGTGGTGGGCGCCTGTAGTCTCAGCTACTGAGGAGGCAGAGGCAGAAGAATGGCGTGAACCTGGGAGGCGGAGCTTGCAGTGAGCCAAGATTGCACCACTGCACTCCAGCCTGGGCAACAGAGTGAGACTGCGTCTCAAAACAAACAAACAAACAAACAAACAAAACGAAAGCCTGAGGTCAGCCACGTGTCTCTATCCTTAAAATGCCAAAAGTCACCCAGATTGCTCCATCATTTGAATTTCTGGGGTTCGCCAGGAGTCTATCTTTAGAATGGCAGAGGTTGTCCAGGTGTCTCTATCATTAGAGTGCCTGTGGTCGACTTGGAGTCTCTAATTACAATGCCTGTGGTTGACCAGGAATCTTTATCTTTTGAATGCCTGATATTGCCCAGGTGTCTGTCACTAGAATGCCTGGAGTAGGCCAGGAATCTGTATCCTTAGAATGCCTGAAGTCTCTATCCTCAGAATGCCTGATATCACCCAGGTGTCAATATTAGAATGCCTTGTGTTGGCCAGGAGTCTGTATTCATATAACTTCTGAGGTTTTGATATTTTTGAATTGCCTGGGGTCAGTCAGGAGTCTCTCTTTTAAGAAAGCTTGTGGTCGACAAGGTGTCTCTATCTTTAGAATGCTAGTGGACGCTCCTTGTCTCTATCATTAGAATGCCTGGGGTTGGTTACAAAATGCTACCACTAGAATTTCTGAGATTGACAAGATCTCTTTATCCTTAGCATGCCTGTGATCAGACAGGTGACTCTTTCATTGTAAAGCCTGATATTGGGCAGGACTCTCTCTCATTAGAATGCCTGCATCCAGCCAAAAGTCTCTATCTTTAGAATGCCTTATGTCGCCCAGATGTCTATCATTAGAATGCTTGGTGTCTGCGAGGAGTCTCTATTTTTACAATGCCTAAGGTTGCCCAGGTGTCTCTATCGTTAGAATGCCTGGGGTGAGACAAATTCTCACCCATTAAAATGCCTCTTGTCAGTGAGGAGGAGTCTCTATCCTTAGAATGCCTGAAGTCACTCAGGTGTTTATCATTAGAATGCCTACGGTCCCTTAGGAGACTCTCCCATTAGAATGACTGAAGTCGACAGGATTTCTCTATCTTTAGAATGCCTGGGATCAACCAGTAGTCTCTCCCAATATAATGTGTGAGGTTGGCCAGGTGTCTTTATCTTTAGAATGCAGGATGTTGCCAAGGTGTTGTTATCGTTAGAATGCCTGAAGTTGGCCAGGTGTCTCTATCATTAGAATGCTTGGGGTAAGCCAGGAGTTTCTATGTTTAAAATTCCTGTGGATGCCCAGTTGTCTATCATTAGAATGCCTCTGTACAGCCAGGAATTTCTCCCTTTAGAATGCCTGTGGTTGACCAGGAGTCTGTATCCTTTGGATGTATAATATCATCCAGGTGTCTATCATTAGAATGCCTAGGGTCGGCCAGGAGTCTCTATCCTTAGAATGCCTGAGGTCTCCTAGGTGTCTTTAACATTAGAATGCCTGGAGCTGGGCAAGAGACTCTCCCGTTAGAATGCCCAACATCGGCCAAGTGACTCTCTCTTTAGAATGCCTGGGATTGGCCAGAAGTCTCTGTCATTAAAAAGGCCTGAGATGGGTCAGGTGTGTCTACCTTAGAATGTTGGAGGTCGCCCAAGTTTCTCTATCATGAGAATTCCTGAGGTCGGCCAGTTGTCTCTATTTTCAGAATGTCACATGTTGCCCAGATGTCTATCACTAGAATTCCTGTGGTCGGCCAGGAGTCTCTCCTATTAGAATGCCTAGGGTTAGACAAAAGTATCTACATTTAGAATGCCTGAGGATGCCCGGGTGTCTATTATTAGAGTGCCTGGAGTCATCCAGTAGTCTCTCTCATTAGAATGCTGGGCGTTGGCCAGGAATCCCTATCATTAAATGCCAGAGGTCCTTCAGATGTCTCTGTCATTAGAATGCCGGGGGTCGGCCAGGAATCTCTCTTGTTTGAATGCCTGAGTTTGGCCAGGTGTCTCTATACTTAGAATGTTGAAGGATGCCCAGGTGTCTCTCTCATTAGCATGCTTTGGGTCGACCAGCAGATTCTAATGTTAAAGTGCTTGATTTCCCCCAGGTTTCTCTATCATTAGAATGCCTTGCATCCACCAGGAGACTCTCCAGTTAAAATGCATGAAGTCATAAGTAGAAAGCTGAAACTGGATCTCATCATTACATCTTATACAAACATTAATTCAAGATGGATTAGAGACTTAAATGTTAGACCTAATACCATAAAAACCTTAAAAGAAAACCTAGGGAATACAATTCAGGACATAGGCATGGGCAAGACTTCACATCTAAAACACCAAAAGCAATGGCAACAAAAGCCAAAATTGACAAATGGGATCTAATTAAACTAAAGAGCTTCTGCACA
>NW_016828129.1:43277-61082 GCF_001698545.2 Rhinopithecus bieti
CATAAAATGGCTGAGTTCATGTCCCTTGTAGGGACATGAATGAAGCTGGAAACTATCATTCTCAGCAAACTATCACAAGGACAAAAAAAACAAACACCACGTGTTCTCACTAATAGGTGGGAACTGAACAATGAAAACACTTGGACACAGGAAGGGGAACATCACACACCAGGGCCTGCTGTGGGGTGGGGGCATGGGTAAGGGATAGGATTAGGAGATATACCTAGTGTAAATGACAAGTTATTGGGTGCAGCACACCAACATGGCATGTGTATACATATGTAACAAACCTGCACATTGTGCACATGTACCCTAGAACATAAAGTATAATAAAAAAATGCATGAAGTCAGCCACATATCTCTATTCTTAGAATGCCTGGACTCGCCCATGAGTCTCTCCCCAGAGAATGCCTGAGGTCCATGTCTCTATATTTAGAATGCTGGAGGACACTAAGCTGTCTATCATTAGAATCTGTGGGGATGGCCAGGAACCTCTCACATTAGAATGCCTGGAGACAACCAGGAGTCTCTATCGTTACAATGCCTGAGATCAACCAGGTGTCTCTGTCATTAGAACCCCTGGGTTTGGCCAGGAGGCTCCATCGTTAGAATGCCTGGGGTCTGCCAGATGTCTCTATACTTAGAATGCCTGGAGTGCCTCTAGTGTTTATCATTAGAATATCTGGGGTTGACAAGGAGTCTCTATCTTTAGAATTCCTGAGGTGGCCCAGGTGTCTCTAACATTGAAATGCCTGAGTTCGTCTGGGAGACTCTCTCGTTAGAATGCCTGTGATCAGTCAGATGCCTCTAATTTTGCAGTGCCTGTGTTCGGCCAGAAGCCTCTCCCGTTAGAATGTTGGAGGTGGCCCAGGTGTCTTTATCATAGGAATGCCCGGGATCAGCCAAAATTCTCTACCACTAGAATGTCTCAGGTCACACAAGAGTCTATGTTCTTTGAGTCTATATTCTTTGAGGTTGGAGAGTTTTCTCCATCATTAGAATGCCTGGGGTCATCCAGGAGCCTCTATCTTTAGAATGCCTGAGGTCACTCTGGTGTCTATTATTAGAATGGCTGGGGATGGCCAGGTGGTGACTCTATTCTTAGAATGCCTCAGATCTCCTAGGTGTCTCTATCATTAGAATGCCTTGTGTCAACCAAAAACTGTACCGTTAGAATGCCTAAGGTCAGCCTGATGTCACTATTCTTAATATGCCTGAGGTTCCCAATGTGTCTCAGTGATTAGAATGTCTGTGGTCGGCCAGCATTCTCTCCCATTAGAATGCCTGGGGTAGGCCAGTGGTCTCTATCCTTAGAATGCCTGCGGTCCCCCAGGTTTCTGTCATTAGTATGCCTGTTGTCAGCCAGGAGTCTCTATCCTTAGAATGCCTGAGGTTGCCCAGGAGTCCCCATCATTTAAATTCCTGGAGTCAGTCATGAAACTCTCTTATTAGAATGGCTGAGGTCAGCCAGATGTCTGGTGGCCTAGGTGTCTCTAACATTCAATTGCCTATGGTCAGCTAGGGGTCTCTATCCTTAGAATGCCTGAGGTCACCAATGTGTCTCTATCATTAGAATGTGTGGGGTCTGCCAGGAGTCTGTATCCTTAGAATATAAGAGGTCCCCCAGGTTTCTAATATTATAATGTCTGTGATCAGCCAGGAGACTCTCCCAATAGAAAGTCTGAGGTCGGCCAGATGTCTCTATGTTTAAAATGCCTGGAATCGCCCAGGTGTCTCTATCATTAAAATGCTTGTGGTCTGCAGGGGTCTCTTCTGATAGAATGCCTGAGGTTGGCCAGGAGTCTCTATCATTAGAATGCCTGACATTGGCCAGGAATCTCTGTCATTAGAATGCCTGGAATCAGCCAGAAGTCTCTCCTGTTAGTATGCCTGGGCTTGGCCAAGTGTCTCTCCATTTAGAATGTGTGAGGTCAGCCAGGTGTCTCTATTCTTGGAATTCCTGAGGTTGCCCAGGTGTCTCTATCATTAGAATTCCTGGGATGCCCCAGAACTCTTTCCCTTTACAATGGCTGAGGTTGGCCAGAAGTCTCTCCTGTTAGAATGCATGGGGTGAGCCAGGTGTCTCTATCCTTAAAATGTCTGTGGTTGTACAGGTGTTTCTATTAGAATATTCGAGGTAGACCAGGAGTCTGTATATTTAGAATGCCTGGTCTTGACTTGGAGTATCTTCCATTAGAATGCCTGAAGTCAACCAGGTGTCTCTATTCTTAGAGTGCTTGAGGTCGCCCATGTTTCTTTATCAGAATACTTGGGGTCTGACAGGAGTCTCTCATGTTAGAATTCCTGGGGTCAGCCAAATGTATCTATGTCTAGAATGCCTATGGTCACACAGGTGTCTCTATTATTAGAATGCCTGGGGTAAGCCAGGAGTCTCTCAAGTTAGCATGCTTGGGGTTGGCCAGGAGTCTCTCCCATTAGAATAGCAGGGGTCAGTGATGTGTCTCTATCCTTAGCATTCCTCAAGTTGCCCACATGTCTCTATCATTAGAATGCCTAAATTCGGCCAAAAGGCTCTATCATAATGCCTGTGGTCTGCCACTAGTCTCTCCAGTTAGAATCCCTGAAATTGGCTGGGTTTTCTTCCATTAGAATGCCTGAGGTTGGCCAAGTGTCTTTATCCTTAGAATACCTGAGATCACCCAGATGTGTCTGTCATTAGAATGCCAGGGGTCAGCCAGGAGTTTCTCCCATTAGAATGACTTAGGTCCAACAGGTGTCTCTATCAGTAGATTGCCTCATGTCGCCAAGGTGTCTTTATCATTTGAATTCCTGGGGATGGCCAGGAGTCTCTCATGATAAAATGCCTAGGGTTGACCAGGTGTCTTTATCCTGACAATGCCTGTGGTCGCACAGGTGTCTCTATCATTAGAATGCCTTCAGTCAGCCAGGAGTCTCTATCATTAGAATGCCTGTGGTCAACCAGGAGTCTCTGTCATTTGAATGACTATGGGAGGCCAGGAGTCTCTCCTTTTAGTATCTCTTGGGTTGACCAAGAATCTCTCCTGTTAGAATTCCTGGGATTGAGCATGTGTCTCTATCCTTAGAATGCCCATGGTGGCACAGGTGTCTCTATCATTAGAATGTCTGGGGTAGATCTGGCGTCCCTATCATTAAAAAGCCTGGGGTCTGCCAGGAGTCTTTTTCGTTAGAATCCATCGGATCAGCCTAGTATCGATGTCCTTAGAATGCCTCAGGTGGCTGGGGTGTCTTTATCATTAGAATGTCTGGGGTTAGACAGGAGTCTGTCCCATTAAAGTCTGTGTGGTTGGCCAGGTGTCTCTATAGTTAGAATGTCTGAGGTCGCCCAGGAAACAATATCGTTGGAATGCCTGGGGTCAGAGAGGAGTCTCTATCATTACAATTCCTGTAATGGGCCAGCAGTCTCTCCCATCAGAATGCCTGGACTCAGTAAGGAGTCTCTACCCTTAGAATGCCTGGGGTCGGTCACATGTCTGTATCCTTAAAATGCCTGATGTGGAACAGATGTCTCTATCATTAGAATGCCTGGGGTCGACCAGGATTCTCTCCCATTAGAATGCCTGGGTTATGGCAGGTGTCTTTCTTTTTTTGAATGCCTGGTGTTGCCCAGGGGTCTCTATCATTAGAAAGCCTGGGATTGGCCAGGAATCTCTCCTGTTAGAATGTCTGGAGTCGGCCAGTAGTCTCTACGGTTAGAATGCCTGGGGTCAACCAGGTGTCTCTGTCCTTAGAATGCCTGTGATCACCCGGGTATTTTTATCGTAAGAATGCTTGAGGTAGACCAGGAGTCTCTATCTTTAAAATGTTGGATGTCGGCAATGAGTTATTCTCATTAGAATGCCTAGGGTTAGCCAGAGGTATCTCTTGTTAGGAATTTTGGGGTCAACAAGTTGTCACTCTCCTTAGAATTCCTGAGATCACCCAGGTGTCCCTCTCATTAGAATGCCAGAGGTCAGCCAGGAGTCTTTATCATTAGGATGCCTGGGTTTGGCCAGTAGTCCATCTTGCTAGAACGCCTGTGGTCAACCAAGTGTTTCTATCATTAGAATGTCTGAGTTACCCAGGTGTCTGTCTCATTAGAACGCGTGTGGTCAGCCAGGCATTTCTCCCATTTTAATGCCTGGCGCACGTGAGTTGTCTCTATCTTTGGACTGCCTGAGGTCTCACAGATGTCTCTATCATTAGAATGTCTGTAGTCAACCAGGAGTCTCTCCTGTGTGAATGACTGTGGTAGGCCAGGAGTCCCTCCCGTTAGAATCCCTTGGGTTGACCAAGAGTCTTTTCTGTTAGAATTCCTGGGATTGAGCAGGTGTCTCTATCCTTAGAATGCCTGTGGTCGCACAGGTGTCTCTGTCATAGAATGCCTGGGGTAGACCTTGAGTCTCTATCGTTAAAAAGTCTGGAGTCTGCCAGGGGTCTTTTTCATTAGAATCCCTTGGGTTGGCTAGGTGTTGATGTCCTTAGAATACTTTAGATCACTGAGGTGTCTTTAGCATTAGAATGCCTGGGGTCAGCCTGGAGTCTATCCAGTTAAAGTTCGGGGAGTTGGCGAGTTGTCTCTATTGTTAGAAGGCCTGAGATCATTCAGGTATCTCTATCTTTAGAATGCCAGGTGTCGGCCAGGAGTCTCTATCGTTAGAATGCCTGGGGTTGGACAAGAGTCTCTAGCATTAGAATGCCTGAAATCGGCCAGGAGTCATTTCCGTTAAAATGCCTGGGGTTGGTCATGTGGTTCTATTCTTAGAATGCCTGAGGTGGCACAAGTGTCTCTAACATTAGAATGTCTGGGGCCGACCAGGAGTCATTCCCATTAGAATGCCTGGGGTTGGCCAGGTGTTTCTATCCTTAGAATGCTGGAGGTCATCCAAGTATCTCCATTATTAGAATGACTTGGTTCAGCCCAGAATCTCTATCATTAGAATTCCTGGATTTGGCCAAGAGTCTCTCCCGTTAAAATGCCTGTGTCAACCAGCTGTCTCTATCCTTAGAATGTCTGAAGTCGTTCAGCTTTCTCTTTTATTAGAATGTCTTGAATCCTGCAGGAGTCTCTCTCATTTGAATCCCTTGGGTCTCCCAAAAGTATCCCCCATTAGAATAAGTGGGGCAGGCCATGTGTCTCTAGCCTCAGAATGCCTGAGGTCAGCCGGGTGCGGTGGCTCACGCCTGTAATCTCAACACTTTGGGAGACCAAGGTGGGTGTATCACCTGAGGTCAGCAGTTCAGGACCAGCCTGGCCAACATGGTGAAACCCCGTCTCCAATACAAATACAAAGATTAGCTGTGTGTGGTGGCATGTGCCTGCAATCCCAGCTCCTCAGGAGGCTGAGACAGAAGAATCACATTAACCAGGGAGACGGAGATTGCAGTGAGCCAAGATTGCACCACTGCACTCCAGCCTGAATGACAGAGTGAGACTCTGTCTCAAAAAAAAATAAAATAAAATAAAATAAATGCCTGAAATTGTACAGGTGGCTCTATCATTAGAAGAGCTATGGTAGACCAGAAGTATCTATCATTAGAATGCCTGTGGTCAACCAGGTGTCTCTTTCGTTTGAATGTTTGGTGTCAGGTACATGTCTTTATCCTTAGAATCCCTCAGGTCACCCAGATGTCTCTATAATTAGAATGCCTGGATTCAGCCATGAATCTCTATCATTAGAATGCTTGGGGTGGGCAAAGATTCTCTTCTGTTAAAATGTCTTGGGTCAGTCAGGTGTCCCTATTCTTAGAATGCCTGAGATCACTTAGTTGTCTCTATTTTTAGAATGCCTGGTGTCAGCCAGGAACTTCTCCCCTTAGAATGTCTAGAGATGGCTAGAGGTCTCTATCCTTAAAATGTCTGACATTGCACAAATGTCTCTATCATAAGAATACCTGCTGTAGGCAAGGAGTTTCTCCCATTAGAATGCCTATGCTCTTCCAGGAGTCTCTCTCTTTAGAATGCCTGGTGCTGGCCAGGTGTCTTTTTCGTTAGAATGTCTGACATCACCCAAGTGTTTCTATCATTAGAATGCCTGGGGTCAGCCAGGAATCTCTCCATTAAAGTGCATGAAGATGGCGAAGTGTCTATTTTTAGAATGCCTGAGGTCATCCAGGTGTCTCTATCTTTAGAATTCCAGGGGTTGGTCAAAAGTCTCTATCATTAGAATGCCTGTGGTAAGACAGGAGTCTCTAACTTTAGAATGCCTGGAATCAACCAGAAGACATTCCTGTTAGAAGGCCTGAATTTGGTCAGATGACTCTATCCTTAGAATGCCTGAGGTAACACAGGTGTCTCTATCAGTAGAATGGTATATGAATAGGTCAGAAGTCTGTATTATTAAAATGCCTGGGAGTCGGCCAGGAGTCTAGCGTTAAAATGCCTGGGGTCAGAGAGGAGTGTCTCCCATTGGAATGCCATGGGTCAGACAGGTGTCTCTTCTGTTAGAATGCCTTAGGTCAGCCAGGTGATTCTATGCTTAGAATGCCTGAGGTAGCCCAGGCGTCTCTATTATTAGAATGCCTGCGCTATGCCAAAAGTCTCTAACATTAGAACGCCTGGAGTCAGCCAGGAGACTCGAATGCCTGGAGTCGGGAAGGAGCCTCTCTCATTAGAATGCCTGCCATCAACCAGAGTCTGCCCCGTTAGAATGCCTGTAGTCATCCAGGAGTCTCTCCTGTTAAAATGCCTGGGGTCATTCAGGTGTCTGTATTCTTACAATGACTGAGGTCACCGTGGTGCCTCTAACATTAGAATGCCAGGGGTCAGCCAGGAGTCTCTACCATTAGAATGCCTGGGGTTGACAATATTCTCTACCGTTTAATGCCTGGGGTTGGCCAGTAGTCTCTTCCATTAGAATGCCTGGGGATGGCAAGTTGTCTCTATTGTTAGAATGACTAAGGTCGCCCAGGTTTCTAAATCATCAGAATGTCTGGTGATGGCCAGGACTCACTATCATTAAAATGACTAAAGTCGGCCAGAAGTCTCTCCCCTTGGAATGCCTATGATTGGTCAGATGTCTATTTTTAGAATGCCTGTGGTCGCATAAGTGTCTATTATTAGAATGCCTGGGATAAAGCAGGAGACTTTATCATTAGTATGCCCGTGGTCGGCCAGCAGTCTCTTCCATTAGAATGCCTGCGGTTGGCCAGGTGTCTCTGTCTTTAGAATGCCTGACATCACCCAGGTTACTATACCATTAGAGTGTCCAAAGTTGGCCCGGAATCTCTATCATTGCAATGCCTGGGATCGACCAGTTGCCTCTATCCTTAGAATGCTTTAGTTTGCCCAGTTGTCTCTATCATTAGAATGCCTGGGTCAGATAGGACTCTCTATTCTTAGAATGCCTAAGGTCATACAGATGTCTGTATCATTACAATTCTTGAGGTAGTCCACTATTCTCTATCATTGAAATGTCTGGGCTCTGCAAGGAGTCTCTTCAATTAGAATGCCTGTTATCCAGTTGTCTCTATCATTAGAATGCCTAAGTTGCCCATGAGTCCAGATCATCAGAATGTCTGGTGATGGCCAGGAACTACTATCATTAAAATGACTGGGGTCGGCCAAGAGTCTCTGCCATTGGAATGCCCATGGTCAGCCAGGTGTTTCTATTTTTTGAATGTCTGAGGTCGCACAAGTGTCTCTATCATTAGAATGCCTGGGATAAACCAGGAGCCTTTACCATTACTATACCTCTGGTCGACCAGGAGTCTCTTCCATTAGAATGTCTCTATCTTTAGAATGCCTGACATCATCCAGGTTTCCATGTAATTAAAGTGCCCAAAGTTGGCCTGGAGTCTCTCTCATTAGAATGCCTGGGGTCAGCCAGGTGTCTCTATCCTTAGAATGCCTGATGTCGCCCAGGAGTCTCTATCATTAGAATGCCTGTGGCTGGCCAGGATTCTCTATAATTAGAATGCCTGGGATCAGGGAAGAGTCTCTCTAGTTAGAATTCCTGGGGTTGCCTGGGAGTTTTTATCATTAGAATGAATCGATTGGGCCAGGAGTCTCTCCCATTAGAATGCCTGGGGTTGGCCAGATGTCACTATTTTTAGAATGCCTGGGATAGGCCTGGAGTCTCTATCATGAAATAGCCTGGGGACTGCCAGGAGACTCTCCCATTAGAATTTCTTGGTTCAACCATAGGTCTGTATCTTGGAAATGCCTGAGGTCGCCCAGGCATCTTTATCATTAGAATGCCTGGAATCATATAGGAGACTATCCCGTTAATATGCTTGAGGTTGGCCAGATATCCCTCTCCTAAGAATTCCTGAGGTTGGCCAAGAGTCATTTCCATTAGAATACCTGAGTTCAGCCAGTATCTCTTCCCTTAATATGCCATAGGTAGCCCAGGTGTCTCTATAATTAGAATGACTGAGGTTGGCCAAGAGGCTCTTACATTAGAATGCCTGAAGTCGGCCTGGATTCTCTATTCTTAGAATGCCTGAGGCCTGCCAGGTGTCACCATCGTTAACATACCTGGTTTCAACAAGAGTCTCTATATTTAGAATGCCTGAGTTCACCCAGGTGTCTATCATTAGAATGCCTGGGGTCGGTCAGGAGTCTCTCTCCTTAGAATTCCTGAGGTCCCCCAGGTGTCTATTATTAGAATCAGAGGGGTAGCCCAGGAGTCTCTATCTTCAGAATGCTTGAGGTTGCACAGGTGTCTTTATCATTAGAATGCCTAGGGTCGGTCAGGAAATACTCCTGTTAGAATGCCTGAGGTCCTCCAGATGTCTCTATTCCTATAATGCCTGAGGTTAGCCAGCAATCTCTCTAGTTAGAATGCCTGAGGTCATCCAGGTGTCTCTATCATTAATATGCCTGGGGTCAGCCAGAAGACTCTCCGGTTAGAATGCTGAGATAGGCCGCAATTCCCTATTGTTACAAGGCCTTGGGTCAGCTAGAAGTCTCTTCCATTTGAATGCCTGAGATTCGCCAGGTGTCTTTATCCTTAGAATGCTGGTGGCCACCCAGGTTTCTCCATCATAAAAATGCCTTGACTTGGCAAGGAGTCTTTCCTATTAGCATGCCTGTGGTCGACCAGGAATCTCTCTTTTTAGAATACATGAGATTGGTCAAAGGACTTTATCATCAGAATGCCTTGGGTCAGCCGGGTGCCTCTATCCTGGCAATGCCTAGGTTAACCCAGGTGTCTATCATTAGAATGCCTGGGTCGGCCAGTACTCTCTATCCTTAGAATGCCAGAAGTCCCCTTGATGTCTCTCACTAGAATGACTGGGGTCAGCCAGGAGTCTCAATCCTTAGAATGCCTGAGGTCGGCCAGGTGTCTCTATCATTAGAATGCCTTGGTTAGTTTGTGTCTCTATCATTATAATGCCTGGGGTCAGACAGGAGTCTCCTCTATTAGAATGTCTGGGATCAGCCAGAATTCTCTATTATTAGAATTCCTGAGGTCGCCTATGTGTCTATTATTAGAATGCCTGGGCTACGAGGAGCCTCTACCCATAAAATTTGTGAGGTTCCGCAGATGTCTCTATAATTTGAATATCTGGATTCAGCCAAGAGACTCTCCCATTAGAATGCCTGAAGTCAGCCAGATATCTCTATCCTTAGAATGCCTGGGGTTAGCCAGGAGTCTCTCCCATTAGAATGCCTGAGTTAGGCCAGCTGTCTCTATCATTGAATGTCGGAAGCCACCCAGGTGTCACTATCATTAGAATGCCTGAAGCCAGCCAAGAGTCAACCATTAGAATTCCCAGGGTCAGCCAGATGTCTGTCCTTAAAATGCCTGAAGTTGGCCTGCTGTCTCTATCATTAGAATGCCCGAAGTCAGCCAGGAGTCTCCACTGCTAGAATGCCTGGGTTGGCCAGGTGCCTCCATGTTTAGAATGCCAGAATTTGTCCATATGTCTCCATCATTAGAATGTCTGGGATCAGTCAGGGGTCTCTCCGATTAGAATGCCTGTGGACGGCCAGGGGTTTCTATTCTTAGAACGCCCGGGGTCGGCCCAGTGTCTCTATTGTTATAATGCATGTGGTTGGCCATGAGTCTCTATGTTTAGAATGCCTGAGGTTGGCCAGGTGTCTCTATCAGTAAAATGCCTGGGGTCGGCAAGGAGTGTCTATCCTTAAAAATGCCTGAGGTCACCCAGCTGTGTATCATTTTAATGACTGAGGTCAGCAAGGTGTCTCTATGCTTAAAATGCTGGAGTTCACCCGTGTGTCTCTATCATTACAATCCCTCATGTTGACCAGAAGTCTCATTAAAATGCCTGTGGACAGCCAGGAGTCCCTATTCTTAGAATGCCTGAGGTTAGTCAGGTGTCTCTATCAGTAAAAAGTCTGGGGTTGACAAGAAGTGTCTATCCTTAAAAATGCCTGAGGTCATCCAGCTGTCTATCATTTTAGTGACTGAGGTCGGCAAAGTGTTTCTAGGCTTAGAATGCCAGAGTTCACCCATGTGTCTCTTTCATTACAACTCCTGGGGTCATCCAGGACTGCCTCTCTTTATAATGTCTGTGGTGGGCCAGGAGTCTCTATGCTTAGAATGCCTATTGTTGGCCAGGCATCTATATGATTAGAATGCCTGGGATGGCCGGGAGTCTCTATCCTTATGATGCCTGAATTCACCCAGATTTCTCTCATTAGAATGCCTGGGTTCAGCCAGGAGTCTCTATCATTAGAATGCATGAGGTTGCCCAGGTGTCTCTATTATTAGAATGCCTGGAGTCACCTGTGTCTCTCTATAATTATAATGCCTGGGGTGGGACAGTAGTCTTTCCCATTGGAATGTCTGGGTTCAGCCAGGAGTCTCTATCCTTAGATTCCTGAGGTCGCCCATGTGTCTATCATTAGAATGGCCTGGTGTTGGCAGAGCCTTTATCCATAGAATGCCTGAGGATGTGCAGGTGTCTCTATCATTAGAATGTCTGGGGTAGAGCAGGAGACTCTTGTTAGAATGCCTAAGGTCAAACAGATACCTCTCTCTTTAGAATGCATAAAGTCAGCAAGGAGTCTCTCCCATCAGGATTCCTGAGTTCAGTCAGGGGTCTTTATCCTTTGAATGCTGGAGGTCGTCCAGGTGTCTCTATCATTAGAAGACCTGAGGTGGGCCAGGAGTCTCTCACATTAGAATACCTGGGGACAGACAGGAGCCTCTTTTCTTAGAATGCCTGACATCGGCCAGGTGTCTCTATCATTAGAATGTCTGAGGTCAGCCAGGAGTCTTTACCTTTAGAATGCCTTGAGGTCTCCCAGCTGTCTATCATTTAAATGCCTGGGGTAGGCCAAAATTCTCTATCTCTAAAATGCCTGAGGCTGAGCAGGTGTCCCTAATATTAGAATTCCTGTGGTCGGCCAGGAATCTCTCTTGTAAGAGTGCCTGAGTTTGGCCAGATGTCTCTATCCTTAGAATGCCAGTGGTTGGCCAGGAGTCTCTCCCATTAAAATGTCTGAGTTCTGACTGGTGACTCTATCCTTAGAATGCCATATGTCACGCAGGTGTCTCTGTCATTAGAATGCCTGGGGTAGACCAGGGAACTCTCTTGTTAGAATGCCTGAGGTCGGTCAGGTGTCTCTATCCTTAAAATGCCTTGGGTTGGCCAGGAGTCTCTCACTTTTGAATGCCTGAGCTCAACCAGCTGTCTCTATCCTTAGTATATTGGAGGTTGTCCAGGTGAATTTATCATTAGAATGCTTTTGGTCAATCAGCAGCCACTCCCGTTAGAATGCTTGATGTTGCCTAGGTTTCTCTATCATTAGAATGCCTTGGGTTGTCCAGTAGACTGTCCAGTAAGAATGCATGAGGTGGCAACATGTCTCTATCCTTAGAGTGTCTGGGGTCACCCATAAGTCTCTCCCAACAGGATGGCTTAAGTAGGACAGGTGTCTCAATTTTTAGAATGCTAGAGGTCGCCCATGTGTCCCTATCATTAAAATCCATGGGGACAGCCAGGAATCTCTTCCATTAGAATGCCTGGGGACAACCAGGAGTCTCCATCCTTATAATCCCTGAGATCGGCCAGGTGTGTTTATCATTAGAATGCCTGGAGTCAGCCAGGAAGTTCCATCTTTAGAATGCCTGGGGTCTGCCTGGCATCTCTGTACTTAGAATGCCTGATGTTTCTCTGGAGTCTATCATTAGAATGGCTACGGTCAGCCAGGAGTCTCTATCATTAGAATGCCTGATGTTCCCAAGTGTCTCTAATATTAGAATGCCTGGGGTCAGCCAGGAGTCTCTAATTTTAGAATGCCTGAGTTTGGCCAGGTGTTTTTATCATTAGAATGCATGGGATCGCCAAAAGAGTCTATTCTCAGAATGATTGATGTCACTCAGTTGTCTAATATTATAATGATTGAGGGCAGGCAGGTGTCTCTATGCTAAGAATGCTGAAGTTCACCCATGTGTCTCTATTGTTACAATGCCTTAGATCAGACAGGAGTCTCTCCCATTATAATGCCTGTGATGGGTGAGGAGTGTCTATGCTTAGAACGCCTGTGGCCAGCCAGGCATCTCTATCATTAGAATGCTTGGAATGGACAGAGTCTATTTTCGGAATGCCAGGAGTCCCCCAGGTGTCTCTCATTAGAATGTCTGGCGTCAGCCAGGAATCTCTATCCTTAGAATGCCTGAGGTCGCCCAGGTGTCTCTATCATTAGAATGCCTGGGGTCGCTCATGTGTCTCTAACATAATAATGCCTGAAGTCAGACAAAAATTCTCTCCCATGAGAATGCCTGGAGTAGGCCAGGAGTCTCTATCCTTAGAATTTTTGAGGTAGCCTATTTGTCTATTATTAGAATGCCTTGGGTCAGAAGAGCCTCTATCCATAGATAGCCTGAGGTCACACAGGTGTCTCTATCGTTAGAATTATGTGGTTGGCCAGGAGATTCTCACATTAGAATGCCTGAGGTCGGCCATATATCTTTATCCTTAGAATGCCTGGAGTCAGCCAGGAGCCTAGCCCATTAGAATTCTTGAATTCGGCCAGGTATCTCTATCGTTAGAATTCTGGAAGTCACTCAGGTGTCTCTATCATTAGAATGCCAGAAGTTGGGCAAGAGTCTCAAACATTAGAATGCCTGGTGTCGTCCAGGAGTTTCTGTTCTTAGAATGCCTGAGGTCAGTCAGCTGTCTGTATCATTAGAATGCCTGGGTTTCGCTAGGATTTTCTATCCTCAGAATGCCTGAGGTTGCCGAGGTGTGTATAATTAGAATGCCTGGGGTTGGCTTGGATAATCTCGCCTTAGAATGCCTGAGGTCTCCCAGGTGTCTCTTTCCTTAGATTGTCTGGGTTTGGCCAAGAGGCTCAACCTTTAGAATGTCTGAGCTCAGCCAGATGTCTCTATCCTTAGAATGCTTGAGGTAGCCCAGGTGTATCTATTATTAAAATGAATGGCTTGGGCCAGAAGTCTCTATTCTAACAATGGCTGAGGTCACACAGTTGTCTCTATTATTAGAATGCCTGTGGTTGGCCAGGAGTTTCTACCATTAGAATGCCTGAGGTTGTCCAGGTGTCTATCATTAGAATGATTGAAGTTGGCCAGCATTCTTTATCTTTAGAATGCCTGAGGTCACCCAGGTGTCTCTATCATTAGAATGTCTGTGGTTGGCCAGGAGTCTCTCCCATTAGAATGCCTGAGGTCGTCCAGGTGTCTATCATTAGAATGATTGAAGTCGGCCAGCATTCTTTATCTTTAGAATGCCTGAGGTCACCCAGATGTCTCTGTCATTATAATGCCTAGGGTCAGCCAGGGGCTTTCCCATTAGAATTCCTGTATTCAGCCAAGAGTCTTTATCCCGAGAATGCCTGTCATCACTCAGGTATCTAATATTAAAATGCCTGGTGTGCTCCACGTGTCTATCATCACAAAGCCTGGGGTTGTTCAGGAGTCTCCATTCTTAGAATGCCTGAGATCACCCAGGTGTCTTTGAAATTAGAATGCCTGGATTTAACCAGGAGACTCTCCTGTTAGAATGCCTGAGGTTGGCCAGAGGTCTCTATGCTTAGAATTCCTGGGATCATCCAGGATTTTTTTTTTTTTTTCTTTAAAATGCTTGCAGTCAACAATTTGTCCCTATCCTTAGAATGATGGAGATGGCCCAAGTGTCTCTATTATTAGGATGCCTGGGGTCTGCCTGGAGTCTCTCCCACTAGAATGCCTGGGGTCAACCAGAAAGATCTATTCTTAAAAGTCCTGAGTTCTGCAAGGTGTCTCTGTATTAGAATGCCTGGTGTTAACCGGGAGTCTCTATCTGTAGAATGCCTGAGGTCACGCAGATGTCTATCATTAGAAAGCCTGGGGTCAACCAGGAGTCTCTATTTTTAGAGTGACTGAGGTCACCCAGGTGTCTCTATCATTAGAATGCCTGGGGTAATTCAGGTGTCTCTATCCTTACAATGCTGGTGGTCACCCAAGTTTCTCTATCATTAGAATGCCTGGTGTTTTCCTGGAGTCTCTCCCATTAGAATGCCTTGGGTCTGCAAGAGTTTCTGTTGTTAGAATGTCTGAGGTCAGCCAGCTGTCTTCATTAGAATGTCTGGGTCAATCAGGAGTCTCTATTTTAGAATTCCTTAGGTTTCCCAAATGTCTCTGTTATTAGAATGTCTGGGTCCATCAGAAGTCTCAAAAATTCAAATGAATGAGATTGACCTTATTTATCTCTGCTTTGAATGCTTGAAGTCGCCTAGGTGTCTCTTTCATTAAAATGTCTGAGGTCACCCAGGTGTCTCTACCCTTAGAATGCCTGAGGTTGCCCAGGTGTCTTCAATACACTGCCTGGGGTCAGCTCGGAGTCCCTACATTTTGAATGCCTGAGGTCGCCCAAGTGTCTCTATCATTAGAATTCCTTGTTCAATCAGGAGTCTCAACTGTTAGAATGAATGATGTCAGCCAGATGTCTCTGTGCTTAGAATACTTGATGTTGCCCAGGTGTCTCTATCATTGGAATGCCTGGGGTTGGCCAGGAGTCTCTATCATTAGAACGTCTGAGGTTGCCTTGGTGTCTCTATCATTAAAATGCCTGGGGCCGGTGAAGAGTCTCTCCCACTAGAATGCCTGTAGTCAGCCACTAGTTTCTAACTCTAGAATGCCTAATATAATAATGCCTGGAGTTGGCCAGGAGTCTGTTTCCTTAGAATGCATAATATTGTGCAGTTATGTCTATCATTAGAATGCCTTGGATTGGCCAAGAATCTCTATCTTTAGAATGCCTGAGATTGCCCAGGTGTCTCTGTGATTAGAATGCCTTGGATTGGTCAGGATTCTCTATTCTTAGAATACATGAGGTCGCCAAGTTGTCTATTGTCAGAATGCCTGGGGTTGGCCTGGAGTCTTTATCCTTATAACACCAGAGGTTGCACAGATATCTCTATCATTAGAATGCCTGGGGCCAGCGAGGAGTCTATATCCTTAGAATGCCTGAGGCCACCCAGCTGTCTCTATCATTATAAGGCCTGGGGTAGGCCAGGAGTCTTTTCCATTAGAATGTCTGGGGTCAGCCAGGAGTCTCTATCTTTAGAATGCCTGAGGTCACCCAAGTGTCTCTATAATTATAATACCCGGGTTGGCCAAGAGGCACTCCCTTTAAAATGCCTGAGGTCAGCTAAATATCTGTGTCTTTAGAATGCTTGGGTTCAGCCATTTGTCTATCCCGTTAGAACGCCTGAGGTCTGCCAGGTGTCTCTATTCATAGACTGCTGGAAATTGCACAGGTGTCTCCATCATTAGAATGCCTGGGTTTGGCCAGCAGTCTCTCCCACTAGAAAGCCTTGGGTCAACCATGAGTATCTAGGTTTAGAATGTCAAAGTTTGTCCAGGTGTCTCTATTATTACATTATCTGTGATCAGCCAGAAGTCTCTATCCCTACGATTCCTGAGATTGCCCAGGTGTCTATCATTAAAATGCCTGTGGTAGGGCAGGATTCTCTATAATTAGAATGCCTGTGGTCACCCTGCAGTCTCTATCATTAAAATGCATGGGGTCACCCAGGAGACTCTACCTTTAGAATTTCTGAGGTTGGACAAATGCCTCTACCCTGAAAATGACAGAGGTCACCCAGGTGTCTCTATCATTAGAATGCCTGGGGTCAGCCAGGAGTTTCTATTCTGAGAATGCCTGAGGTCGTTCAGATGTTTCTATCATTAGAATGCCTGAGGTTGGCTAGGAGTCTCTTTCATTAGAATACCTAAGTTTGGCTATGATTCTCTATTATGAGAATGCCTGAGGTCGCCCAGGTATCTATCATTAGAATGCCTTGGGTAGGTCAGGAGTCTCTATCTTTATAATGCCTGAGGTCTGCCATATCTCTCTATTATTGGAATGCCTTGGGTCCTCTAGGAGTTCCTGCCATTAGAATGTCTTAAGTCACCCAGGTGTCTATCATTGGAGTGGCTAAGGTTGGAAAGGAGACTCTATTCTTGGGATGCCTCAGGTCATCCTGGTGTCTCTATCCTTAGAAAGCCTGCAGATGACCAGAGACTGTATAGTAAGAATGCCTGAGGTCGCCCAGGTGTCACTATCCTTAAAATGCCTGTGATTGCCAATGTGTCTCTATCATTAGAATGCATGTGGTCCTCCAGGAGTTTCTCCTATTAGAATGTTTGTAATCGCACAAGGGTCTCTATTTTTAGAATGTATCTATCATTAGTATGCCTGGAGTTAGTCAGCAGTCTCGATCCTTAGAATGCCTGATGTTGGCCAGGTGTCTCTATCATTAGATTGCCTCTGGCTGATCAGGACTATTTACGCTTAGAATGTCTGAGGGCTGCCAGGTGTCTATCATTAGAATGCCTAGGGTAGGCCAGGAGTCTCTATCTTTAGAATGGCTGAGTTCGCCCAGGAGTCTCTATCATTAGAATGTCTGGGATCAGCCAGAAGACTCTCCCAGTAGAGTGGTTGAGGTTGGCCAGATATCTCTATTTTTAGAATACTGGGGTTTGCCCAGGTGTCTTTATCATTCAAATGCCTGGGGACAGCCAAGATGGTGTATCCTTAGAATGTATGAGGATGCCGAGGTGTCTACGATTAGAATGCCTGGGGTCATCCAGGTGATTCTATTATTAGAATGCCTCGGTACGGCCAGGACTCTGCCATTAGAATGCCTGAAGTTGGCCAAGTGTGTCTATCCTTAGAATACCAGAGGTCACCTGCTGTCTCTGCCATTAGAATAAGGGGTTGGTCAGGAGTGTCTGTTGCTAGAATGCCTTGACTCGGCCATAAGTCTCTAACCATAGATTTCCTGAGGTCAGCCAGGTGTGTCTACAATTAGAATCCCTAGGATCAACCACGAGTTTCCATCTTTAAAATGCCTGAAGTCGCTTAGGTGTCTCCATCATTAGAATGCCAGGGATCAGTCAGTAGACTCTCCCGATAGAATGTCTGGGGTCGGGCAGATGTCTCTATCCTTAGAATGCCTCGGGTTGTCCAGGAGTCTCTCCCATTAGAATGAATGAGATTGGCCAGATGTCTCCATCATTAGAAAGCGGGAGGACACCCAGGTGTGTCTCTTATTAGAATGACTGGGCTCGCCCTGAGACTCTATCTTTAGAATGTGTAAGATCGGTCAGATGTCTCTATCCTTAGCATGCTTGTTGTTGGGCAGGTGTCTCTATCATTTGAATGCCTGGAGCATCTGGAGTCTCTCCCACTGGAATGTTTGGGGCCGGTCAAGAATCTCTTTACTTAAAATGCCTGAGGTCACCCAGATGTCTATTATTAGAATGCCTGGTGTCATCCAGGAGCCTCCATCCTTAGAATGTGTGAGGTCATTTAAGGGTCTATCATTAGAGTGCCTGGAGTTGGCCAAGAGACTCTATTCTTTTTTTTTTTTTTTTTTTTTTTTTTTTTTTTTTTTTTTTTTTT
>NW_016828129.1:63225-69271 GCF_001698545.2 Rhinopithecus bieti
TTAGAATGCCTGCAGTCACCCAGGTATCAATTATATACCTGGGTTAGGCCAGGAGTCTCTATTTTTAGAATGTTTGTCGTTGGTCAATTGTCTCTATCATTAGAATGCCTGGGGTTGGCCAGGAGTCTCTATCCTTAGAACGCCAGAGATCGGCTAGGTGTCTCTAATATTAGAAGCCTAGGGTTGGAAGGACTGTCTATCCTTAAAATTCCTGAGGTCACCAAGGTATCTATCATTATAATGAGTGGGGTTGACCAGGTGTCTCTATGCTTAGAATGCCACAGTTTGCCCATGTGTCTCCATCATTACAATGCCTGGGGTTGGCCAGGAGTTGCTCCCATTATAATGCCTGTGGTGGACCAGGAGTCTCTATGCTTAGAATGTCTGTGGTTGACCAGATGTCTCTGTCATTAGAATGCCTGGGATGGCCAGGCGTCTCTATTCTTAAAAATGCCTGTGGTCACCCAGGTGTCTCTCGTTAGAATGCCTGGTGTCAGCTAGGAGTCTCTATTCTTAAAATGCCTGAGGTCACCCAGGTGTCTCTATCATTAGAATACCTGGGGTTGTCCATGTGACTCTATAATTATAATGCCTGGGGTCAGACAGGAGTCTCTCACATTAGAATGCCTTGGGTCATCCAGGAGTCTCTATCCTTAGAATTCCAGAGGTCGCCCATTTGTCTATTATTAGAATGCCTCTTGTTGGAGGAGCCTCTATCCATATAGTGCCTGAGGTCACACAGGTGTCTCTATCATTAGAATGTCTATGGTTGGCCGGGAGGTTCTCCTGTTAGAATTCCTGAGGTTACAGAGATATCTCTACCTTTAGAATGCGTAAGGTCAGCCAGGAGTCTCTCTCATTAGAATTCCTCAGTTCAGCCAGGGGTCTGTGTTTTTAGAATGCTAGAGGTCACCCAGGTGTCTTTATCATTAGAATGCATGAGGTAGGCCAGGAGTCTCTCCTATTAGAAAGCCTGGGGTCGGACAAGAGTCTCTATCCTTAGAATGCCTGAGGTTGGCTAGGGGTCACTATCATCAGAATGCCTGATGTTAACCAGAAGTCTCTATCATTAGAATGCCTGAGGTCGCCCAGGTGTCTGTATCATTAGAATGAATGGGGTGGATCAGGAGTCTCTATCCTTAGAATGCTGAATGTTCCCTAAGTATCTTTATCATTAGAATGTTTAGCACCAGATGGGAATGTCTACCCTTAGAGTGCCTGAGGTCGCCCATGTGTCTCTATCGTTGGAATGCCTGGGTTCAGTCAGAAGTCTCTACTTTTAGAATGTCTGAGGTCAGCCAGGTGTCTCTGTCTTTACAATAGCTGGGGTCAGCCAGAAGTCTCCATCCTTAGAATGCCCGAGGTCGCCCTGGTGTCTATCATTAGAATGGCTGCGATTAGACAGGAGTCTGTATCCGTATGTTTGACATCTCCCAGGTGTCTCTATCATTAGAATCCCTGGGGTCTGCCAGGAGACTCTTCCATTAGAAGGCCTGAGGTTGGCCAGATGTCTTTATACTTAAAATGCCTGGGGTTGGCCAGGAGTCTCTTTCATTTGAATGCCTGAGTTCCTCCAGTTGTCTTCATGCTTAGAATTTTGGAGATTGCCCAAGTGTCTATCATTAGAATGCTTTCTGTCAACCAGCAGACTCTCCCGTTAGAATGCTTGAGGTCGCCCATGTTTCTCTATCGTTAGAATGCCCTGGGTCAGCAAGGAGACTTTCCAGTTAGAATGTATGAGGTTGGCACATGTATCTATTCTTAGAATGCCTTGGGTCACCCATGAGTCTCTCTGGTAGAATGCCTGAATTAGGCCAGGTGTATGAATCCTTAGAAGTTGGAGGTCGCCCAGGTGTCTCTCTCATTAGAATCAATGGGGATGGCCAAGAGTCTCTCCCATTAGAATACTTTAGGACAACAAAGAGTCTCTATCCTTATAATGCCTGAAGTCAGCCAGGTGTTTCTGTTATTAGAAAGGCTCGGGTCAGCCAGGAGTCCTAATTTTAGAGTGCCTGAGGTTGGCCAGGCATCTCTGTCATTAGAATGCCTGTGGTTGGTTAGGAGTGTCTATTTTTAGAGTGCCCGGTGTTGTCCAGTTTTCTCTATCTTTAAAATGCCAGGGATTGGCCAGGAGCCTCTATCATTAGAATACCTGGTGTGGTCAACAAGTGTCTCACATTAGAATGCCTTGGGTCAACCAGATGTCTCTGTTTTTAGAATTCCTGAGATCTCCAGGGTGTCTCTATCATTAGTATGCCTCAGTTCTGCCGAGTCTAATGGAAGTCTTTCCCATTAGAATGCCTGAATTCAGTCAGCAGTCTCTCCAGTTAGAGTGCCGGGAGTCCAACAGGTGTCTCTCTTTTTAGAATGCATGAGGGCACACAAGTGTCTTTATCATTAGAATGCATGCCATAGTCCACAAGTCTCTATTTTTAAAATTTCTGTGGTCGACCTGTGGTCAGCCAGGTATCTCTCTCATTAGAATGCCTGGATGGCCAGAAGTCTCTATCCTTAAAATGTCAAAAGTCCCCAAGCTGTCTCTCTTTATTATGTCTGGGGTCAGCCAGGAGTTTCTATCCTTAGAATGACTGAGGTCTCCCAGTCTTTTCTATTATTGGAAAGCCTGGGGTCACCTGTTTGTCTCTATTATTAAAATGCCCGGGGTCAGACTGGAATCTCTTTCATTAAAATGCCTTGGGTCAGCCAGGAGTCTCTATCCTTAGAATTCCCGAGGTCACTCAAGTTTTTATTATTAGAATGCCTGGTGGCACAGGAAAGTCTGTCCATAGAATGCCTGAGGTCACACAGGTGTCTCTATTATTAGAATGCCTGAGGTTGAGCAGGAGACTCCCATGTTAGAATGCCTGAGGTTGGCCAAAGGTCTCTATCCTTAGAATGCCTGGGGTCACCCAGGAGTCTCTCCTGTGAGAATGCCTGAGTTCAGCCAGATGTCTCTATCCTTAGAATGCTGGAGGTCACCCAGGTGTCCCTATCGTTAGAATGCCTGAGGTCAGTCAGAAGTCACTTTCATTAAAATGCCCGGGGTCTGACAGTAGTCTTTATCCATAAAATGTCTGATGTCAGCCAGGTGTCTCTCTGTCATTGAAATGCCTGGTGTTGGCCAGGAGTCTCTATCCCTAGAATGCTTGAGGTTGACCAGGTGTCTCTCTCATTAGAATTCCTGGGGTCGGCCAGGAGTCGCTCTGGTTAGAAAGCCAGAGTTTGGGCAGATATCTCTATCCTTAGAATGCCTGATGTCAACCAGGTGTCTATCTCATTGGAATGACTGTGGTAAACAAGGAGCCTCTATCCTTAGAGTTCCTGAGGTTGCCCACATGTCTCTATCATTAGAATGCATGGAATCGGCCAGTAGACTCTACCCTTAGAAAGCCTGAGGTGGATCAGATGTCCCTATCTTTAGAATGCCTTGGGCCAGACAGTAGTCTATATCCTTAGGATGTCTGAGGTCATCCATGTGTCTCTGTCATTAGGATGCCTGTGTTCAGCCAGGATTCTCTATTATTAGAATGCCTGCAGTTGGCCAGGAGTCTCTCCTGTTAGAATGTCCGGGTTGACCAGGTGTCTCTATTGTTAGAAAGCTTGAAGTCACCTAGTTGTCTCTATAATTAGAATGCCTGGGTTATGCCAAAAGTCTCCATCATTGGAATGCTTGGAGTTAAACAGGATTCTCTAGCTTTAGAATGTCTAGTGCCAGCCAGGTGTATCCTTACAATGCCTGATGTTGCCCAGGTGTCTCTATCATTAGAAGGCCTGGTGTTGGCCGGAAGTCTCCCCCATTAGAATAACTGTTGTTGGCCAGGTGTCTCTAATATTATAATGCCTGAGGCTGTCCATGTGTCTCTATCAGTAGAATGCCTGGGGTCAGCCAGGACCCTCTATCATAAGAACGCCTATGTTCAGAAAAGAGTCTTTCCCATTAGAATCCCTGTGGTGGGCCAGGTGTCTCTATTTTAGAATGCCTGAGGTTGCCCAGGAATCTCTATCATTAGAATGTCTAGAGTTGGCCAGGAGATTCTCTCGTTAGAATGCATAAGTTTAGCCAGGAGTCTATCCCATTAGAATGTCAGGTTTTGGCTGGGTGTTTTCTATTCTTAGAATGTCTGATGTCGCCCATGTGTCTTTATCATTAGAATGCCTGGGATCCACTTAAGTCTCTCCCATTAGAATGCCTGGGGTCAGAAAGAATTATCTCCCTATATAGTGTCTGGGTTTTGGCCACGTGTTGTATTTTTAGAATACCTGAGATCGCCCAGGTGTCTCTATCATTAGAATGCCTGGGGTAGACAGGAGTCTCTATTATTAGAATGTCTGCAGTCAGCCAGGAGTCTCACTTGTTAGAATGCCTGTGGCCAGTCAGGTGTTTCTATCCTTAAAATGCCTGAGGTCTCCCAGGTGTCTATATCATTAGAATGCCTGGGATCAGCCAGGTGTCTGTGCCTTTATAATGCTTGGGGTCGACCTGCTGTCTCTGTTATTAGAATGTTTGAGATTGGACAGGTGTCTCTATCATTAGAATACCTGTTGCAGGCCAGGAGTCTCTCCCGTTAGAATTCCTGGGATCAATCATGTGTCTCTATCCTTAAAATGCCTGTGGTTGGCCAGGAGTCCCTGTGATTAGAATGCTTGGGGTTAGCCAGAAGTCTTTCCCAATAGTATACCTGTGGTTGGATGAGTCTTTTTCGTTAGAATGCCTGGGATTGGCCAGGTGCCTCTATCCTTAGAATTCCTGAGGTCACACAATTGTCTCTGTTATTAGAATGTCTGGGGTCCGTCAGCAGTCTCTATCATTAGAATGCCTATGGTCAGCCATGAGCCTCTCCCGTTAGAATGCCTGGGGTCGGCCAGGTGTCTCTATACTTCAAATGCCTGATGTCACCCAGGTGTCTTTATCATTACAATGCCTGCGGTTGGCCAAAAATCCCTCTCACTAGAATGCTTGTGTCCCGTCAGGTGTGGTCCATCTTTACAATGGCTGAGGTTGCCCAGGTGTCTCTATGATTAGAATGCCTGGGTCTGGCCAGGAGTCTTTCCCATTATAATACCTGGGGTTGGCCAGGTGTCTCTATTCTTAGCAAAACTGAGGTTAAACAGGTGCCACTATTATTAGAATGCCTGGGGTCGTTTAAGACTCTCCTGTTATACAGTCTGAAGTCGGCCAGGTGTCTCCATCTTTAGAATGCCTGACTTTGCTCAGGTGTGTCTCTATCATTAGAATGTGTGGGGTCAGCAAGGAGTCTTTATTATTAAAATGCCTGGATTTGGCCAATAATCCTTTCCTTTATAATGCCTGGAGTGAGCCTGGTGTCTCTATTTTAGAATGCCTGAGGTCCCCTAAGTGTCTCTATCATTACAATGCATGGAGTTTGGCCAAGAGTCTCTATTACTAGAAGGCCTGGAATCGGCCAGAAGTCTCTATTATTAGAATGCTTGGGGTCATCCAGGAGTATCTCCTCTAGAATGCCTGGGGTGGGCCAGGTGTCTGTATGCTTAGAATGAGTGAGGTTTCACAGTTGTTTTCCTTAAAATGCCTGGGATAGGCCAGGAGTCTCTATCATTACAATGTCTTGGGTCAGCTTGTAGTATCTTTCTTTAGAATGCCTGGGGTCAGCCAGGTGTCTCTATCCTTAAAATATCTGATGTCACATAGTTGTCTCTATCACTAGAATGTCTGGGTTTGGCCAGCAACCTCTTCTGTTGGAATACCTTCGGTAGGTAAGGTGTCTCTATCTTTAGAATGCCTGAGGTCACCCAGGTGTCTCTATCATTAGAATGCCTGCCTGGGGTCAGCCAGGTGCCTCTCCAGTTAGAATGCCTAGGGTAGGCCAGGAGTTTCTCCCGCTAGAATGCCTCATTGGGCCAACTCTTTCTATCCTTAAAAATGGCTGAGGTGGCACAGGTGTCTCTATCATTAGAATGCCTGAAGTGGGCCAGAAGTCTCTACTATTAGAATGCCTGAAGTTGGTCAAAAGTCTTTCTCATTAGAATGCCTGTGATCTGCCAGGTGTCTCTATCCTTAGAATGCCTG
>NW_016828130.1:0-2606 GCF_001698545.2 Rhinopithecus bieti
CAAGCAATTAAAAAAATAATGTCTTCAATTTGTTTACAAGATAAATGTGCATCCTCACTAGGAAAAAAATGTGTGAAAAGCTGGATCCAACCATTATCAGTTTTGAAATAAATTCCTTTTTGAAATAAAATGTTATTAGAAACATAAGCATTTAAACAAAAAATTCTGTTTTTCAACATCATTTTATCTTTATATACCATTATACTTACAGAATCTCACATATAATTTCTCTGCTGTTAAGAAACAGCAGTATGGGCCAGGTGCAGTGGCTCAGGCCTGTAATCCCAGCATTCTGGGAGGCCAAGGCAGGTAGATCACGAGGTCAGGAGTTCAAGACCAGCCTGGCCAAGATGGTGAAACCCCGTCTCTACTAAAAATACAAAAATTAGCCAGGTGTGGTGGCAGAGGCCCATAATCCCCAGCTACTCGAGAGCCTGAGGCAGGAGAATCACTTGAACCTAGGCAGCAGAGGTTGCAGTGAGCCCAGAACATGCCACTGCATTCCAGCCTGGGCAACAGACTCCATCTCAAAAAAAAAAAAGAAAGGAAGAAAGAAAGAAACAGCAGTGGGCCGTTTCTCATGCTGGGCCGAGCGCGGTGGCTCATGCCTATAATCCCAGCATTTCGGGAGGATGAGGCAGGCGGATCACCTGAGGTCAAGAGTTCAAGACCACCAGCCTGGTCAACATGGCGAAACCCCGTCTCTACTAAAAAATACAAAAATTAACTGGGCATGGTGGCAGGTGCCTGTAATCCCAGCTACTTGGGAGGCTGAAGCAAGAAAATCCCTTGAACCCGGGAGGTGGAGGTTGCAGTGAGCCCAGATCACGCCACTGCACTCCAGCCTGGGTGACAGAGCAAGACTCCGTCTGAAAAGAAAAAGGCTGGGCATGGTGGCTCATGCCTGTAATCCCAACACTTTGAAAGGCCAAGGCAGGTGGATCATGAGGTCAGGAGTTGGAGACCGGCCCGGCCAACATGGTGAAACCCCGTCTCTACTAAAAATATAAAAATTAGCTGGGCATGGTGGTAGTCATCTGTAATCCCAGCTGCTCGAGAGGCTGAGGCAGGAGAATCATTTGAACACGGGAGGTGGAGGTTGCAGTGAGCCGAGATCGTGCCACTGCACTCCAGCCTAGGCAACAGGGCAAGACTCCATCTCAAAACAAAAAAAAAAAAAAAAAAGGAAAAGAAATAGCAGTAAGCTATAAAATGCTAAGACTAAAATTTTAGTAATATGCAGTTCCTCCAATGCTAAAAGCTTGAAGAAAAGAGTACCACTAAACATCCTGGGCCCAGGAAACAGTGGTTTCTGAGCCACAAAAGATAATTAAACAGATAGTAAAATGTACTGTGTAACAAAACTAAAATCTTAAACATTTCTCAAAATTTTTCTTCACTCAATGCTAGCAAAGGAAATTTTTTTGTGTGTAAACTTGAATTCTTTAAAGGTAATTTTAAAATTTTATCTATGGTAATCCTGCAGTTTTCAAGAATGCCAAAACAGGACAGGTGTGGCGGCTCACACCTATGATTCCAGCACTTTGAGAGGATCTCTTGAGAGCCCAGGAATTTGAGACCAGTCTGGGCTACATAGTGAAACCTTGTCTCTAAATTTAAAAATTAGCCAGGCATGGGATGGTGTGCACCTGAGGTCCCAGCTACTCAGAAAGCTGAGGTGGGAGGATCGCTTAAGCTGGATAGATCGAGGGTGCAGTCAGCTGAGATCTACCACTGTACTTCAGCCTGGGCAACAGAGCAAAACACTGCCTGCCACCACCGTTCCTGCCCTCTAAAAACACCTTAAATTATGATTTTATGATTTTGCAAGTGCTTTTAAAGCTTTAAGTGATGTCTTAAATGTCTGGTATTCTTGGGGTTTTTAAAGACAGTGGAGAAAAATGTTAGGAACAGCTGACAGGTCACAAAATAAATGTAAAACTTTGATATAATAAGTAATGACCTTGTCTAAATATACACTAAACAGACCTTTTGAATTCTGCTTTAAAATTACATTATTTTTGCTTTCTCTTTAGTCCATAATTTTGGTGTCAATTACTAGTTGTTCCTGAAATATATAATCAACATTTTCACCAACTTTTTTTTTTTAATTATTTTTTGGCAGACAGGATCTCACTCTGCCACCCAGGCTGGAGTGCATGGCATGATCTCTTTGACTCACTGCAGGCTCAACCTCCTGGACTCAAGTGATCCTCCCATCTCAGTCTCCCAAAGACCTGGTACTACAGGCACACGCCACCATGCCTGGCTAATTTTCATATTTTTTGGAGAGACAGGGTCTAGCCATGTTGGCTTGCCTTGGCCTCCCTAAGTGTTGGGATTACACACATAAGCCACTGCGCCCAGCCTTCCTGTGGATTTCTTAAGTTAAAACCTATAGAAACATTAACCACAGAGAAAATAAAAGGACAAATTCCACATTATAATCAGTAATTTGTTCATCAAAAGATGCCGTAAGGCTGGGTGTGGTGGCTCAAACTTGTAATCCCAACCGGTTGGGAGGCTGAAGTGGGAGCATCGCTTGAGAGCAAGAGTTCAAGACCAGCCTAGGCAACATAGTGAGACCTCTATTATTCAACAACAAC
>NW_016828131.1:0-3313 GCF_001698545.2 Rhinopithecus bieti
GAACAAAGAAACAAGAACCAAAAGCCACACTGTCCAGCAGAGAGAGCGAACAGACCCCAGTGGTTACTGGGAGCACAAACAAAGACCATTTTTCATCCACAAAAGGTATGGTGACATTTACTGTGTGCCTGCTGTATACCAGTTTCTCTACATATTTACAAAAATGCCGTAAACAAGATTTTATTTTTCCCACAGTGTGGTTGGAGAAACTGAGGCTCAGAGAGTTCTAGTCATTTGCCCAAGGTCATAAAGATAGTAAGTGACAGAACTAAGACTAGAAACAAGGCCTCTCTGTATCTGAGTCTATCATACTATTTCCAATATACCACAGGACCTCTTAAAACAGAAACCAGCCGAACAAAAAAATCCCCAGTTTCAAAGTGCTGAGTCACACGTTGCACATGTTGATGCCAAAATTTATAGAGTAATTCTGCTCCTTGGTGCATGCCTCAGTTATGCAGATCAGTCAAAGCACTTGGGTATCAGAGAACTGTGTGTAGGAAGCAGCACTTCTCAGAAATTAGACTTACCACTTGCATTACCAGCCTGAGGGTCTTTAGAATTCTAGTCTAGAGAGCCAAAGGAGAATGGAAGAAATCCCAGTAACTGAGTTCCACATTGCTAATTCTGTATGACACTCTGCTGCCTGTTGAACAGGAGGTAGAGGGGATTCAATCATTGGATGGTTTATACAAATCTGTGATTTTCTAGGCCTCCTACTTTAGTAATGAGGTTATGTGGTAGGACTGTGATGGGATTCTGAATAAATGCCAAAATGTTGGTCAGACAGTGTATAAAAGGACTATTAAATTCTACAGCAGAATGTCTAGATATTCAAAATATTAAATGATCATTCTGCATGATGCTGGAAGTCACGATATTTCTTAGAAATAACTTCTTTAGCACAATCCTTAGGTCAGGAATATGTACCTGCAGACATAAGATAACTTGGGCAATAGTCATGCTTTGGCCTAGGACACTTTTGCATCCTATCCTTTGTGCATGACAACAATATTACAGACCCAACATGATTAACTTCAGTGGCTTTAGTAGCTAATAGCATAATCTTATGCACCATGTGGTAAGGATGGTCTGCTTTTGATCATTAATGCATTATGGATTGATTCTTAATGACACACACATCTGCAAAATGATGACCTGAGCTAGAGGTATTCTCTACCTACAGGATAGAGTTTTTATCTATACCCAAGTTTTCGAAAGTGTATTCCAGAGAACAGTGGTTTTGTAGGATAACAGGTGTTATGTGAATAAATGAGGTTCTGTGGTTGAATCAACTTTGGGAATCCTGAGTTACAAAGCTCCTCAGGTTACTTTATTGCAGTATTCACCAGGACCTGTGATATGCTAATAAAGACTGTAAATCTTCCTGAGCAGGACCATAATATGCAAGTTTCTCTCACTTATTTGACAATATAAATCATATTTTTCATGGAACATGTCATGGAACTAGTTTTCTCAGAACACATATTGGTAAACACTGGCCTAGACCAAGGAAACTGGCTTTTGGTATGAGGGTAGGCCTCTTATACAAGCCAATTGCCTTGGTCTAAACCAGTATTTCTTCATATACATGGTCAGTACTTGCAGGTAACAACCCAAATGGAGGTAACTAGCCCCAGGAACAAATTCTAGGTGTTTAGCAAAATTTGATGCTAGAAATTCCTCTCTAGCTGGCCTTTCTAAAATTGTCTCACTTTCTAAAATTTAAGCCCTCATCAACAAAACATTTGTGCTGCTGCCAGTTTTCTTTAAAGAAACATGAAAATAAACAAAATAATATGTCATCATACCTGTCCCATGCTCATAGATTTTCAACTCCTTGAAGTCTAAACTACCTAGTATAGTAACCAAGTTTGCTTTCAATGTGCTTTCAGCTTGCCTTTACCATTTCCCCAGCTCTGGCCGTGTTAAACCAATTGCTGTTCCTCAAACCCTCAATGCATTTTGTTCATGTCTCTGTGCCTTTATTCAAACTGTACCCTTTGCTTTGGATGTCCTTTTCCTTCCATCTCACTCAACTTTTCCAAGTGATTTCTTATTTTCCTTTATGGCTAAGGTATATTCCTCATCACTGCCTTTCTCCTCTTGCTTAAATTTTTGAGGAAAGGAATAATATCTTATTCAGTTCTGCTTCCCCAAAATGCCTAGCAGAGTGTCTGCTACATAGTTGGTACTCAATAAATATTTGCTAAATGAATAAATAAATGAGTAAATGGATGAAAAGATGAAAGCATGAACTTCTTGGCTGACTGGAAGGACGGATGGACATGGATGAATAAATGCTGTGAAGAGTGGTGCCATGAATAGTAATTCAGCAGCGAAATCACTCTGTTGCATTTAGGACATGGGATCCTGAGGTAGCAATGCTGGGATGCTCTTGAACATGGGGAATGATGAGACAGCTGGCATCAGGGCTGTCTTCAACAATGGAAACCTCAAGGATGTTCATAGTGTCCATAATGACATCAGACCATGGCCATAGGCTCCTTGAGCCATCCTCTCAACCAGGTAATTCATAGAGGTTGTCAAAACCTGTAGATATGTTAAGTTTTTTTTTTTTTTTTTTTTCTCAGATGCAGAGTTCAGTCTCCTAGTGGGAAAGATACTTCTCAAATATACTAGACGAATCTGGGAAGGAAATGCTGCACACCTCAGGTTCTCACATGGTCTAGGACTTCGTGTTCCTTCTCTTCTTCCGGGGTTTGGCTGCTACCTGAAATTTCTGAAAGGCCTATTACTCTCCATGGTCTAGGACAGGAAGGAATCAATAGGGGCCAACACCATTTACTAAATGATGAGAACTCAAGAGTTGCAAAACACAGAAATAAATCATGTTTGGGGAGGAATAGGAGGGAAAGTGGGAAGGAGGAAAGGGTCAGGGGAGAAGATGGCAGGAAGGGCACTTCTTTCTTTCTCATTCCATTTTGGAAACAAGGAGTGTACCCTTGGAAAGTGTCCAGAAAAATGAGAGATGGCTTTACATTAATCCTAACTATGGACTGTGAGAAAGCCACAGCTAATTCACTGGAGGGAAGGTCCTCATTTGGACTTTTTTGTAAGGGTTTTCTGAAATGAAAAGTAGTCAAGGGATTTAAATTCTTCAAGCAATTAGCAATACGTGGTTTTCAAATGCAGCCAAGAATGAATCATCTACAAATAAAGGCTTATCTTTGTTGTGGATAAGCAGCTGAGAGCCTGAAGGTAGTCTTTAAGGAAGCCATTCTGAGATTCCAACCACCCTCAAGATTCTTTCAGAAACAACAACAGCTGCTAGAAAAAAAAAAAAAAAAAA
>NW_016828131.1:7203-8204 GCF_001698545.2 Rhinopithecus bieti
GCTGTTTTTTTTTTTTTTTTTTTGTTTTTTTTTTTTTTTTTTTTTTTTTTTTTTTTTTTTTTTTTTTTTTTTAGGGATGAACAATTCAGATCCTGATGATATCTCTATTATTAGGACTACTCACTGGTTTTAAAATAAGATACTCTACTTTTACCAAAAGCCAGAAATGCCGATGAGAAAATGATCCATTGTGGAACTTATCACCCCTTTAGCATGGTGTAGAACAGATCTGAACTCAGTCAATGTTTCTTCCTATTGACACCTGTAATCATGCATAGAATTACACTCAAGTTAACAAGATGCTTATTTTTCATAATATTAGTACAGGAAAACTTCTATAAAAGATAACTCCATGGGATTTCTAACTGTTTTTAGATTTCTGGTGATCATACCCCTAGTCTTGCAGGTTATAAAAATCAGAGATAAAGCCCACTCTATGTAGTGTATCACAGCAACTAAAAGGAAGTTTGATGAAGCCAACAGAGTAACAAAGATCACTGTCACGCACACCTGGAGTTGTCACAGATACACAGAAGTGCACACACATACACATGCTCACACGTAGAGATCCTCAGAGTTACAGCTGCTCAAACATATTTTGCTCAATACTTCGCTCCTTTATGCTAGCACAATCCTGGCACACAGCAGTCTCTCAACAAACGTGGATTGACTGACTAAACATGTAATTGCAGCAGATGGATGCATAGACAAAGAGTCACCAGCAGGAATAAGCAAAAATACATCCTTCACTGCTCTGAAACATGCAGAACTTCTCATGCTTACAACCCTGCTCCAGCTTGAGCTTCTGCATCCCCTCACTCCTTTTTGTCTCTGGTATTGTTTCCTCAAATTTATTGTTGTGCTTTGATTTACTGTGTAGACTGGGATTTTAGGGAAGCTTCTTTAGGCAGAGGAAGAATACTTGTGGTCGGAAAAAGAAAGAGAAACCAAAGAGTGATTGACATTTGAGAGCAGAAAAAAAAAAAGCAACTAAAAACATA
>NW_016828132.1:0-1782 GCF_001698545.2 Rhinopithecus bieti
TATTTTCCTTCTTCGGTGGCTAGCCATCCTGAGGGGAGGAAACTCTGTCCTCATGAGGGTCCCCATTCCATTTCTTCTTCTGAGTACTGGGGCTTGGTTTCTCAGAGGGGATTACTCCATACTAGGGGTCCTTCTATAAGTATTTCTAATGGAGGGTCCTGCCTTGCAGCTCTTTTGGCTTCAATATCCGCTTGGCGGTTCCCTTCTATTTCCCTTTCCTTTCCTTTCTGATGACCCCAGCAGTGTAAGACTGCCACCTCTAGGTTTCTGTACAGCCAGTAATAATTTCCTAATGGCTTCCTGATGTTTGATAGGTGTTCCCTCAGAAGTTAGGAATTCCCTTTCTCTCCATATTGCTGCGTGGGCATGGAGGACTAGGTAAGCATACTTAGAGTCCGTATATATATACCCTTTTCCTTCTCCTAAATCTAGTGCCCGAGTGAGGGCTATGAGTTCTGCCAGCTGAGCGCTAGTTTCTGGAGTGAGGGATTACTTTCAAGTATTCCGTTATCACTGACCACTGCATACCCCGCTTTTGAAGTCCTTTCTCTGCAAAGGAACTTCCATCAGTATACAAGTTGAGGTCGGGATCAATCAAGAGAATCTCTAAAAGGTCCACAAATGGGAATTATTATCTCCTGAATTAATCTTTTTTCTTTGTTTTTTTTTTTTTTTTTTTTTTTTTTTGAGACAGAGTTGTCTCAAAACAACTGTTGCCCAGGCTGGAGTGCAGTGGCATGATCTTGGCTTACTGCAACTTCGGCCTCCCGGATTCAAGCGATTCTCCTGCCTCAGCTTCCCGAGTAGCTGGGATTATAGACATGTGTCACCACACCCAGCTAATTTTTGTATTTTTAGTAGAGACGGGGTTTCACTATGTTGGCCAGGCTGGTCTCGAACTCCCGACCTCAGGTGATCCACCCGCCTCGACCTACCAAAGTGCTAGGATTATAGGTGTGAGCCACCACGTCCAGCCAACCTTTTTTTTTTTTTGTGGAGATGGGATCTCATTTTTGATGCTCATGCTAGTCTTGAACTCCTGTACTCAAGCAATCCTCCTGCCTCTGCCTCCCAAAGTGTTGGGATTATAGGCGGGAACCACTGTGCCCAGGCTTCTTTTCTGAATTAAAATAATTGATCTGAGTACAAGCTATTTAATACTGAGTTGATCTGTAGTTTTGAAATTTTAAAATATGATTTTGAGATGACAGAATAAATATTGTTTCATTTAGTTTGGGTTTTATTGTCGTGAGCTCTTATTTTGGTTTTAAAAAAAATTTTAAATTTTATGGGCAGCACTTCATTCCATAAAAGAGAATGAATGTTGCTGTTTTGGTCTTTATTAATTAGTTTCTTTTCTTTCTTTCTTTCTTTTTTTTTTTTTAATACTTTAAGTTCTGGGATACATGTGCAGAACATGCAGGTTTGTTACATAGGTAAACACGTGCCATGATGGTTTGCTGTTAATTAGTTTCTTAGTTAGCTATTGGCAGTATCTAATCCTAACTAATAAGGCCCTATCTTTAGAAAAATTATACTTACTTGAGATGATTATAGATTTTAAATTTGGTGATAGATTCACTTTCTCCTTATATCAATGTCAGCACATTAGAGCCAAAAGTAGTCATTTTGGGGTGAAATTTTAAAATGCATAATTTAAGAAAAAACTCATAAGGACAAGCAAAGTTTTGTTTTAATTAAAATTACCTATCTGGAGTTTGTTTTAAAAGTATACACAGGCCGGGCGCGGTGGCTCAAGCCTGTAATCCCAGCACTTTGGGA
>NW_016828133.1:0-726 GCF_001698545.2 Rhinopithecus bieti
ATCCTCAGATGAAAACTAGAAGGAAACTTTCTGAGGAAGTACTTTGTGATGTGTTAATTCATCTCACAATGTTACACTTTCTTTTCATGGAACCGTTTGCTATCACTCCTTTCATGGAATCTGCAAGGGGATATTTGGGAGCACATTGAGGCCTACGGTGAAAAACTAAATATCCTCAGATAAAAACTAGAAAGAAGCATTCTGAGAAACTGCTTTGTGATGTGTGAATTCATCTCTCAGATTTACACTGTTCTTTTCATTGAACAGTTTGTTAACACTGTTTTAGTGGAATCTTTAAAGGGGTATTTGGGAGAGCTTTGAGGCCTACAGTGAAAAAGCAAATATCCTCATATAAAAACTAGAAAAAAGCTTTCTGAGAAACTGCTTTGTGATGTTTGAATTCATCTCACAGAGTTACAACATAATTTTCATTGAGCTGTTTGATAACTCTGTTTTTGTTGGAATCTGCAATAGGATATTTGGGATTGCATTGATGCCTGTGGTGACAAATGAATTATCCTCAGACAAAAACCAAAAAGAAGCTTTCTGTGAAACTCTTTTGTGATGTCTGAATTCATCTCACAGAGTTACACCTTTCATTTCATGGAGCAGTTTGGTAGCACTGATTTTGGGGAATCTGAAAAAGGATAGTTTGGATTTCTCTGAAGCATATGGTGACAAAGGAAATATTTTCAGAAAAAACTAGAAAGAAGCTTTCTGGCAAAC
>NW_016828134.1:0-1398 GCF_001698545.2 Rhinopithecus bieti
TCACGTGAATTCCGCTTACACAGCTAAGCTTCTCTTTCCATTGAGCTGTATCATAACACGGTTTTGCTTTGTCTGCAAAGGGATACTTTGGAGGTCTTTGAGGCTATGGTGAGAAAGGAAACGTCTTCAGATAGAAACTGGAAAGAAGCTTTCTGAGGAGCTGCTTTGTGACGTGTGCATTCCACTCACAGAAATATACCTTTCTTCTCCTTGAGGATTCTGGAATCCCTTTTGGAGAAAAAGCTACCAAGAGATATTCGGCAGTATAGCGATGACTATGGTGAAAAAGGCAATATCCTCAGACTAAAACTGGAAAGAAGATTTCTGTGAAACTGCTTTGTGTTAGATATATTGATTCATCTCGCATAGTAAAAACTTTAATTATATTACGTTGTTTGGGAACTCCGTCATGCACAGATCCGTGAAGCGGCATTCAGGAGCATATTCTTGTCTATGGTGAAAGAGGAGATATCTTCAGATAAAAACTGGATAGAAGCTTTCTAAGAAACTACCTTGTGATGTACGCATTCCACTCAGGGAATTATACCTCTTTTCTCACAAGGCAGTGCTTGAACACTGTTTCTGTGAAACTGAAAACGTGATATTTCAGAACGCATTACGGACTATGGCGAATAGTGAAATATACTGAAATAAAATCGAGGAAGAAGCGTTCCAAGAATCTGCTCTGTGATATGTGCATTCACTTTACAGAGTTAATGCTTACTCTATGTTGCCCAGTTTCGAAATCTATCTTTGAAAAATCTGTGAAGGGGTATTTAGTGATGCCCGGAGGCTTATAGTGAGCAAGGAAATACCTTCTGATGAAATCTCCAGAGAAACTTTCTGAGCAACTTCTTTGTTATGTGTGCATTCGTCTCATAGAGTTAAACCATTCTTTGGATTGAGCAGCTTGAAATCACAGTTTTGTGGAATCTGAGGAAGGATATTTGGGAATGATCCTTGGAATATGGAGAAAGAAATATCCTCAGGTAAAATCCAGAATGAAGCTTTCTGTGAAACTGCTCTGTGTCATCTTAATTCCTCTCACTCAGATAAGCCTCTCTTTTCATTGAGCAGTTTTCCAGCCCTGTGTATGTTTTGTGTGTCCTGGGATATTCTGGAGCACTTTGAGCCTAACGGTGAAAAAGATAATATGTTCAGAACAAAACTGGAGAGAAGCTTTCCGCATAACTGCTTTGTGACGTGTGAATTCCAGTCATAGTGTTATACATCTCTTCTCATGCAGTGTCGGGGAACCCTTTTGGAGAAACAGCTACCAAGTGATATTCAGGAGCATGTTGATGCCGATGGCGAGAAGGGAAATAGCCTGAAACAAAAAATGGAAAGAAGCTATGTAGGAAACTACTCTGTGATATCTCTAATCATCTCATATAGATA
>NW_016828135.1:0-1397 GCF_001698545.2 Rhinopithecus bieti
GTTACACATTTCTTTTCTTGGAGCACTTTGCTATCACTGTTTTCATGGAATCTGCAGAGGGATATTTGGGAGCACATTGAGCTCTATGGTGAAAAAGAAAATATCCTAAGATAAAAACTAGAAAGAACCTTTCTGAGAAACTTCTTTGTGATGTGTGAAATCAACTCAAAAGATTACGCCTTTCTATTCATGGAGCAGTTTGCTATCAATCTTTTCGTGTAATCTGTAATGAGATATTTGGGAGCGCATTGAGGCCTATGGTGAAAAGGAAATCTCAGATAAAACGAGAAAGAACTTTTCTGCAAAACTGCTTTATGATGTGTTAATTAATCTCGCAGAGTTACATAATTCTTTTCATGCATCAGTTTGGTAGCACTGTTTTTGGGTAATCTGAGAAGGGATACTTTGGATCGCATTGAAGTCTACGTTTACTAAGGAAATATCTTCAGATAAAAACTAGAAAGAAGCTTTCAGAGAAACTTCTTTGTGATGTGTGACTTCATCTCACAGTGTTACACCTTTCTTTTCATGGAACAGCTTTGTAGCACTCTTTTTGGGGTATATGAGAAGGGATATTTCCCTTGTGTGAATTCATCTTATGAATTCATCTTATGAGTTACATCGTTCTTTTCATTAAGCAGTTTGATAACACTCTTTTTGTGGAATCTGCAATCTGATATTTCTGAGCACATTGAAGCTTTTGGTGACAAAGTAAATATCAATTCTTTTCATGAAGCAGTTTGGTAGCACTGCTTTTGGTGCATCTGAGAAGGGATATTTTGGATCACAATGAAACCTGTGGTGACAAGGAAGTATCCCCAGATAAAAACTAGAATGAGGCTTTCTGAGAAAGTCCTTTGTGATGTGTGAATTCATCTCACAGAGTCACACCTTTCTTTTCATGGAGCAGTTTTCAAATATTGTTTTCATGGAATCTGTAAAGGGATATTTCTGAACCCTATGAGGCCTATGATGAATAAGGAAATATTCTCAGATAACAACTAGAAAGAAGTTTTCTGTGAAACTGCTTTATGATATGTGAATTCATCTCACAGAATTACACTGTTCTTTTCTTTTTGGGGGGGACTACTTTCTATTGAAAAGTGTATATCATTTGCATGTTAAATTTTTTTTATTATACTTTAAGTTCTAGGCTACATGTGCATAGCGTGCAGGTTTGTTACATATGTATACTTGTGCCATGTTGGTGTGCTGCACCCATCAACTCGTCAGCACCCATCAATTCGTCATTTATATCAGGTATAACTACCAATGCAATCCCTCTGCCCTCCCCCCTCCCCGTGATAGGCCCCAGTGTGTGATGCTCCCCTTCCCAAGTCCAAGTGATCTCATTGTTCACTTCCCACCTATGAGTGAGAATATGCAGTGTTTGGTTT
>NW_016828136.1:0-381 GCF_001698545.2 Rhinopithecus bieti
ACAAAAGCTTTTTACATCCCAGAAATTTCCCACCTAGGTATTTCCCCCAAGAGAAATGAAAACCTAAGTCCATTTTCAAAAAGTGTACATGTCAAGGTTGCAGTGAGCTATCATTGTGACACTGCACTCCAGCCTGGGTGACAGAGCAAGACCCTGTCTCAAAAAAAAAAAAAAAAAAAAGCCCTGTACATGAACATTCCTATCAACTTGTTCATAGTAACCAAAACTGTGCATCAACTGAGGAACGGATAACAAATTGCAATATAATCATTCAGTGGAATACTACTAAACAGTAAAAGGGAATTAATTACTCGTATATGGAACAATATAAATGAATCTCAAAACAACTATGCTTAGTGAAAGATGCAATAGTAAAAGGGT
>NW_016828137.1:0-784 GCF_001698545.2 Rhinopithecus bieti
TCAGGTAGATTGAGACCACGGTGAAACCCTGTCTCTACTAAAAATACAAAAAATTAGCCATGCGTGGTGGCGGGTGCCTGTAGTCCCAGCTACTTGGAGGCTGAGGCAGGAGAACGGCGTGAACCCGGGAGGCAGAGCTTGCAGTGAGCCGAGTCTCGCCACTGCACTCTAGCCTGGGCAATAGAGCGAGACTCTGTCTCAAAAAAAAAAAAAAAAAAATTAATGTAGTGTCACAATGCTTCCTTTACAAATAAGCAGATACTGTTTAAGCTTAGAGAGAGTCTTGGTCTGCTTATTTGCAAGTCAGTCATCAACAGAAGAGATACAGTTGTGTAAATGGGCCCTAGTTTCCCTCTGAGGGGTTTAACCAAATAAATTATTGGAATTACTGAAAAGGTTGATTGTATAAGTCCTTTTGGTTAGGCCGTTAAGTAATCATCCTAGAGTTGAACAGGATGATAAAATGTCTGTCCAGAACCTAATTCTGTTACCTTTCAGAAACTCAGTCATGAAAGAAAAATACTAATTGTATTAAAAATATTTTTTTGTAGACATGGGATCTTGCTATGTGGCCTCAAGTGATAATCCTGCCTAAGCCTCCCGAGTAGCTGGGATTACAGGCACGAGCCACCACACCCAGCTGAAAAATAGTAATTCTAATAAATTTTCTTTTTGCTATAGATCATGGTCAACATTTGTAATTTTTTTCCTGATTATAAAAAATATGTGATTGGCCAGGCGCGGTGGCTCAAGCCTGTAATACCAGCACTTTGGGAGGCCGAGA
>NW_016828138.1:0-4055 GCF_001698545.2 Rhinopithecus bieti
CACGTTATGCACATATACCCTAGAACTTAAAGTATAATAATAAAAAAAAAGTTACTATCCTTCCTTTATCACATCTATGAATCTATGAATTGCTGTATTTAGCCATAAATTCATCTTACATTTTTTGCCTTGTTTTAAGCTGTCACATAACATTTTGTAGAATTGTGATAACATAGTTTGTCTGAGGTTTATTTCTATTACATGCAGTGCTGCAATTAATATTCTTGTCTACTTGTGCCCATTTCAGTGAATAATTAGGAGCCGGTATTTCTGTAACATACGTAGTAAATATATTTTAAATATTTAGTAGATATTGACAAGTTAACTTTCCACAGTAGTTCTACCAATTTATAGTTCTCATTAGCGTATGAGAGGCTTGTTTCCTCACATACTTTCACACTCCTTCATCAATTTCTAAAGTGTTTTTGAAATGTTAGTCAATATAGTGAATTGATGATGGTTTTTGCTGCTTTTATTTGCAATTTGTATTTCTCTGATTACTAGTGATTTGAGCCTCTTTCCATGTTTGATTGTCCACTTTGGTTCTTGTTTTTATTCTTATCCTTTGAGTATAATTTCATTGGATTATCTTTTCCACATATATTCTGAATAGTAATTATCTGTTATATATGTGGTGAATAATTTTCCCTGTCTATTGCTCATCTTTCCACTTTACTTATGTTTTTGTGTACAGAACTATTCCATCTTACATTTATATGGCACTTTTAGTTGATCTTCAGGGCTACCTGTGAAGTTCACAAGCAAGATGGTTTTATCTTCATTTTATAGAATAGGATTCTAAATTGTAGAGAGATTTTTTTAAAAATCCTGTCCAATAACAAGCAGCTAGTATGTTTCAATAGCACGACTCAGAGTTAGGTCTGTTGATGCCTGTGTTACTTTCCTATTGCTACTATAATAAATTAGTAAAAACCTGGTTTCTTAAAACGATACATATTTATTTATTTGGGTTTTTTCTTCAACTTTTATTTTAAGTTCAGGTGTACATATGCAGGATGCGCAGGTTTGTTACATTGGTACATGGTGGTCTGCTGCACAGATCATCCAGTCACTTAGGTATTAAGCCCAGAATCCATTGACTATTCTTCCTGATGGTCTCCCTCTTCCCACCCCACCCTACCTCCTTCAACAGGCCCCAGTATGTGTTGTTTCCCTCCCATGTGTCCATGTAACAGCATGTATTTGTTATTTTATAGTTTTAATAGGATAGACATCTAAAATGGTGTCTCACTGTTCTTACTTCTGGAATGTCTAGGGACAATCTATTTACTTGACTTTTCTGGCTTCTAGAGACCTAAATTCCCCACTTCATGGCCTTCTTCCTCTATCTTCAAAGCTGGCAACAGTGAATTGAGTACTTCTCATACCTTATTATTCCAACCTTCTCTCCTATTTCTCTCTTTCACTTTAACTGGAACTTTGCTATGTAATATAACACATTCACAGGTTCCAGGGATTGAAACATGAACATTTTTGGGAGAAGCATTACTCTGTCTACCTCAACCCTTAATCCACTGTCTTTTTCACTTAACAGACTAACAAGTAGCCAGAGGAGTAGTAGGGCTAAGACCAATAGGTTTGGAAAGTAGGGTTGGGAAGGGACACAACTGCCACTACTTAGGATATACCTTTGATTGTGTTCACATTATTTCTTAGAAGAGCAGTTGTATTTTAAGAATGTCTGGGAATTCTGTATATAAACAGAGGCAGAGTTTGAAATTGCACACAATTCATTTTTTCATAATGGTGAACTTGCCATAGAGTCACGCAAAAACAGAGTCTGTAAGTTGTGTTCAGACACATGTGCATGCCTTCTGGATGTTTGCAGGTTCTAATCCAAAAGCTTGAGTCACAGAACCTTGGAATATGAGAGCTGAAAGGGACCTCAAAGGCCAATTAACACAAGGCTCTTATTTTCCATGTGAGAGGACTGAGGTCCAAAGAAGGGAAATAGCCTACTCCAGGTAACACATAAGTTTGTGGCAGAGAGGACTGGAATGCAGTCCTCACTATTGTGCCCAATTATATCAAACTAAGTTGTCATTTTGGAGAGGAAGCATGGGATTTTTTTAGTCCCTTAAATAATATCATGAACATGAACACTTCCTTCAACCAGTGGTTAGGCCAGCCATCAGAGAGGCATTTTCTAACACAGTTCTGTGGGGATGAAGAAAGTATTGGGCATGAAAACAAAGAAGAATGGGACTTGAAAGTCAGAACTGCATTGTAGGTACTCAAGAAAAAAAATACACTCTCACAAAGAGAGCTAGTTCTTTTGCTGTTAGAGGAGGGCAAGATGGCACTAACTGGCATTTTTCCTGAGGAGTTCTAAATTCACTAGAAAAAGGAACCAATGAACAGAAGGTTGAAGGCGGCATATGTTTGGCTATTGAATATGGGAAAAGATAATCTAGAGTTGCCTTGAGAGATAATTGAGTGAGTTCTCAGTTATTACTTGTATCCAAGCAGAGTTCGTATAGCCATTTGGAAATAATGCTGTGGGTACATTTGGGAGTTTTCAAGTTAATTTTACCAAAATTTATTCCTTCGAATGAAAGTCTATGTGGTTGCATTTACCCATTTAATATGTTTCCAGTCTATTAAATGGATAAGTGCAGTCTTCTGAAAAGCCTTATGAGGCAACATAATTTGAAAGCAAATGACAACCATGCCTTCTGAGGCTTCATTTTGTTCACTATTCTTCTAACCCAAGGTAACCTAAGATAATTTGGGGATTAGGTGCTTAGAGGAATAGGGCTGGGCCACTGGATGGATGGATTGGAATAGCACAGGGGTTTGTAGTAACATACACACAGACCTTTTAGAAACAAACTTGCTCAAAAAATGAAACTGTCAGGTACAATCAAGTCAACCTTTCAACTAGAAAAGTCTCAAGTCATCCTCTGAAATGTGAAGTTAGCAAACACTTTTTTTCTAGTAGGATCTTGCTTACCTTGAAGGTCAGCTCTAAGGTTTCTGTCTTATTCTTTCACTAATCATTCATGTATTCATTCATCCAGAAACTATTTATTGAGCACCAACTCTGTATCAAGTGATGTGCTAGGCATTGAGGCTACAGTAGGGAGCAAGAAAAATGTAATCCCTGACCCCACAGAGCTTCCATTATAAGGTGAGGAGAGAAGTAGATAAGCAAATAATTTCAACAAATTGTGGTTAGATGTACGGGGTGACTTGGGAGCACATCACAGGGGGACCTCGCCCTGAAGCACAGAAAGTCAGGGAAAACCTCTTGGAGGAAGGGACTTCTAAACTGAGACCCACAAGATGAGTAGGTGAATGAACAGGTGAAAAAGTGATTGAAGCAGATGAAACAACCTATCAGAATCTGTTGGAGGGAAGAGAGAGCACCATGCACATTGAAAACTGACAAACTGACAGTGCTCTGGCATGGGTGGGACGCATTGAGTGTGAGATGAGGAAGGGCAAGCAGTGACCTAGAAAGATTGGGAAGGGCTGGGCCATAAAAAGCCATATAGGACGTGTTAAGAAGTTTGATCTTTATCCTAGTGAAATAATAAGGAATTTATTTTCTTAACGTAACAGATATGAGTTTCTTTCTTGAGAGAATAGAAATGCAAAGATGAGAGGCGGAGCAAGATGGCCGAATAGGAACAGCTCCAGTCTCCAACTCCCAGCGCGAGCGACACAGAAGACTGGTGATTTCTGCATTTTCAACTGAGGTACTGGGGTCATCTCACTAGGGAGTGCCGGACAATCGGTGCTGGTCAGCTGCTGCAGCCTGACCAGCGAGAGCTGAAGCAGGGCGAGGCATCGCCTCACCTGGAAGCCAAGGGGAAGGGAATCCGTTTTCCTAGCCAGGGGAACTGAGACACACAACACATGGAAAATCGGGTAACTCCCACCCCAATACTGCGCTTTAAGCAGACAGTCACACCAGGAGAATATATCCCACACCTGGCTGGGAGGGTCCCACGCCCACGGATCCTCTCTCACTGCTAACATAGCAGTCTGCGGCAATCTATCCGCAAGGCAGCAGTGAGGCTGGGGGAGGG
>NW_016828139.1:0-3197 GCF_001698545.2 Rhinopithecus bieti
TCGGCCATCTTGCTCCGCCCCCCAGACAGTCATCCTTAAAGGCATCTTCTTTACTTAAGGTGAACTGATTGTAGCTGTTAACTACATCTACAAAATACCTTCATAGAAACTCCTAGATTTTTGTTTGCTTCAATAACTGAGTACTATAGCCTAGCTAAGTTATTAATAACACACACACACACACACACGCACAAACCCTAAAAATCAACCATCCGATAACTTGATTTTTTTTTTAATGGTGTGTGTGTATACCTTTTAAGGAGAGGAGGAAAGCAACACTTAATTTTTTTCGTGGTCTTCATTTACAGCTTTTGTAGCAGCAGAGGGAAAGTTTCACCTCTGCCTTCTGCAGGTTTCTCTGAAATAAACTGAGAAATGACAGGTTAATAAGAGAAAAGAAATACAAATTTATTAATGTACATAAACATGGGAACCGTATATACTATAAGACTCAAATAAGAGCCAGATGGTTGAGGTTTAATTACCTTCTTCATAGGGAAAAGGGAACTGGGAGGATGTCGACAGTTTTAGAAAGGTAGTAAATAATTTTAGTAAAAATGAATGGACCCTGCAGGAAGATGTTAAATCTTTCTTTCAGAAAACTGAAAAAGGCTGGCAAATTATGAGAAGGTGAGGGGAATAACTGCACTGTGAAAAAACGTTTTCTTATTCTGTACATAAAGCTTTCCAGGTAACCTCTTGGAGCTGCCCTCAGAAGAATAGAAGAAAAGTTTATCTGAGCATAGTGGTGACTTTTAATCTCTCCCCTTTTCTAGTGGTTAATTTTTCCTGGTTATTTGATGAGTTTCCCAGGGAGGACATTGGTATGGTTTGGCTGTGTCCCCACCCAAATATCACCTTGAGTTGTAATAATCCCTATGTGTCAAGGGCGGGGCTGGGTGGAGATAATTGAATCACGGAGACAGTTTCCCCCATGCTTTTCTTGTGATAGTGATTAAGTCTCACGAGAACTGATGGTTTTATGAGTGGGAGATTCCCTGCACAAATTCTCTTGCCTGCCGCTATGTAAGATATGACATTACTCCTTCACCTTCCACCATGACTGTGAAGCCTCTCAAGCTATGTGGAACTGTGAACCAATTAATTTTTTTTACTTTATAAATTACCCAGCCTCAGGTATGTCTTTATTAGCAGCATGATAATAGACTAATACAGTAAATTGGTACCAGTAGAGTGGAGTGGTGCTGGAAAGATACCTGAAAATGTGGAAGCAAATTTGAAACTGGGTAACAGGCAGAGTTTGGAACACTTCGGAGGGCCCAGAAAAAGATAAAAAATTGTAGGAAAGTTTGGAACTTCTGAGAGACTTAGACTGCTCAGAAGACAGAGACATGTCAGAAAGTTGGACACTTTCTAGAGACTTCTTGAATGGCTTTGACCAAAATGTTGATAGTGGTATAGACAATAAAGTTCAGGTTGAGGTGGTCTCAGATAAAGATGATAAACTTATTGGGAACTGGAATAAAGTTTACTCTTGCTATGTTTGAGCAAAGAGACTGGTGACATTTTGCCCCAGTCCTAGTGATTTGTGCAACTTTGAACTTGGGAGAGATAATTTAGGGTATTTGGTAACAGAAATTTCTAAGCAGCAAAGCATTCAAGAGGAAGTAGAGCATAAACGAGTTTTTGTTGTTGGTTTTTTTTTGTTTTGTTTTGTTTTCCAGCCTGACAGTTTGATAGAAAAGAAAACCCCATTTTCTGGGGAGAAATTCAAGCCAACTGCCGAAATTTGCATAAGTTACAAGGAGCCGAATGCTTAAATCACCAAGATAATGGGGAAAATGTCTCCAGGGCATGTCAGAGACCTTTGAAGCATCTCCTCCCTCCCATCACAGGCCCAGAGGCCTAGGAAGAAACAATGGTTTCCTGGGCCAGGTTCAGGGCCCACCTGAGACTTGGTGCCATGCATCCCAGGTGTTCCAGCCATGACTAAAAGGGGCCAAGGTACAGCTCCAGCTGTAGCTTTAGAGGGTGCAAACCCCAAGCCTCGGCAACTTCCATCTGGTGTTGAGCCTGAGAGTGCACAGAAGTAAATAATTGAGGCTTGGAAACCTCTACCTAGATTTCAGAGGATGTACGAAAATGCCTGGATGTCCAGGCAGACATTTACTGCAGGGGTGGAGCCTTCATGGGGAACCTCTGCTAGGGCAGTGCAGAAAAAAAATGTGGGGTGGGAGTCCCCACCCAGAGTCCACCAATAGCTTGCACCATGCACCTGGAAAAGCCACAGTCACTTAATTCCAGCCCATTAAAGTAGCCAGGAGGGATGTTGTACCCTGAAAAGCCACAGAGTCAGAGCTGAACAAGACTGTGGGAGACCACCTTTTATATCAGCATGACTTGGATGTGAGACAGGGAGTCAATGGAGATTATTTCAGAGCTTTAATACTTGACTGCCCACTTGGATTTTGGACTTTCATGAAGCCTATAGCCCTTTCATTATGGCCAATTTCTCGCATTTGGAACAAGTGTATTTAGCCAATGCAATGCATGTACCCCCACCGTATCTAGGAAGTAACTAACTTGTTTTTGATTTTACAGGCTCATAGGCAGAAGGGACTTGCCTTGTCTCTGATGAGACTTTGGACTGTGAACCTTGGTGTTAATGGTGAAATGAGTTAAGACTTTGGGGGACTGTTGGGAAGGCATGATCAGTTTTAAAATGTGAAGACATGAGATTTGGGAGGGACCACAAGCAGAATGATAGAGTCTGGCATGTCCCCACCCAAATCCTACCTGGAATTGTAATAATACCCATGTGTCAAGGATGGGGTCAGCTGGAGATAACTGAATCATGGTGGGGGTAGTTTTCCCCATATTGTTCTCATGATAGTGAATAAGTTTTATGAGAACTGATTGTTTTATAAATGGTAATTCCCCTGCACAAACCCTCTTGCTTACTGCCATATAAGAAGAGAATTTGCTCCTCCTTTACCTTCCACAATGATTATGAGGCTTCCCCAACTACATGGAACTGTAGGTCAATTAAATCTTTTTTCTTTATAAATTACCCAGCCTCAGGTATGTCTTTATTATCAGCATAAGAACAGCCTGATTCAGATGTTTTATGACAGGGGCATTCATTTTAGAAAGATATTTCTTTAAGTCAGATAAAAAAATTCCAGAGAGAGTCTCTCTGTGAATATGGAAAGGAAAAAATAAGACAAAGTTTAAAA
>NW_016828139.1:6196-10057 GCF_001698545.2 Rhinopithecus bieti
TTCCGGTTAGATCGCAGACTGCTGTGCTAGCAATGAGGGAGGCTCCGTGGCCGTGGGACCCTCCCGGCCAGGTGTGGGTATAATCTCCTGGTGTGCCCGTTTGCTTAAAGCGCAGTATTGGGGTGGGAATTACCCGATTTTCCAGGTGTTGTGTGTCTCCGTTCCCCTGGCTAAGAAAAGGGATTCCCTTCCCCCTTGTGCTTCCCAGGTGAGGCAATGCCTCGCCCTGCTTCAGCTCTCGCTGGTCGGGCTGCAGCAGCTGATCAGTACCAATTGTCCAGCACTCCCCAGTGAGATGACCCCAGTACCTCAGTTGAAAATGCAGAAATCACCGGTCTTCTGTGTCGCTCGCGCTGGGAGTTGGAGACTGGAGCTGTTCCTATTCCGCCATCTTGCTCCGCCCTGTTTGGTTTCTTCCAACTCCATCTTAGGTTCTTACCATACTGGACTTAGAACAATAGTGACTGAGAGTGTGGTCTGGTCCAGACTGTGTGAGTTCACATTCTCCTTTTTTTTTTTTTAGTTCAAAATTTTCAGCAATCCAAAGCAGTATACTTTGGGGTATTATTTTCTGTGCTCCAACATTTTTTTTTTTTTGAGACAAGGTCTCACTCTCTCACTCAGACTGGAGTTCGGTGACATGAACACAGCTCACTTCAGTCTAAATATCTTAGGTTCAAGCAATACTCCCACACAAGCCTACTGAGTAGCTGAAACCACAGGCACTTGCCACCATGCCTGGCTAACTTTTTATAGAGATGAAGTCTCACTATGTTACCCAGGCTTGTCTCAAACTCCTAAGCTCAAGTGCCTTGGCCTTCCAAATTGCTGGGATTGCAGCTGTGAACCACTGCACCCTTTGCCTCCCAAATTGCTGGGATTACACCATGAGGCACTGCCTTGCAATACTTTTTAAAAATACTTTTGTTTTCAACTTATTTCAATTTAATCTACCACAAGACTTTTTCTTTCAATTTTTTTGCAAGATATTTTTTCATTCTTCATCAAATATTCAACGAAGAAACTAGAAAATTTACAAGGACCAACAAGGCTTTTAAGGATGTATATCTGGCTGGGCACGGTGGCTCAAGCCTGTAATCCCAGCACTTTGGGAGACTGGGACGGGCGGATCACAAGGTCAGGAGGTCGAGACCATCCTAGCGAACACGGTGAAACCCGTCTCTACTAAAAAAATACAAAAAACTAGCCAGGCGAGGTGGCGGGTGCCTGTAGTCCCAGCTACTCAGGAGGCTGAGGCAGGAGAATGGCGTAAACCCGGGAGGCAGAGCTTGCAGTGAGCTGAGATCCGGCCACTGCACTCAAGCCTGGGTGACAGAGCGAGACTCCGTCTGAAAAAAAAAAGGGGGGGATATATATCTAATTGTCCTATTATGTGGAAGATTCTGGTACTGTGCAAAAAGAATGGAATATAATCAACAGACCCAGGTTTAACTATGTGTACCAACACTCATTCCTTGTGTAAATTGGACACAATGGTTAAACTCTCTAAGCATAAATTTTCTTATATATAATTGTGACAGCCATGGTCAACAGTTGCACTGAATTTGAATACCATTGATCCATGTCTTCATATAATGGAGAAAATATTATTTCCCTCCATATTTCCAGGTACTCTCTTATTTCCTATGTTTCTCCTAGTCATTTCTGCCCCTGCATCTCTGCTTCTATTGAATTTTCTCAGTTCATAGATCATCTGACTTTTCTTTTTTTTTTTTAATTGTTAAATTTGTGTGATTACATAGTAAGTGTACACATTTTTGTGGTATGTGAGATGTTTTGATACAGGTATGCGTTGTGAAATATGCATGTCATGGAGAATGAAGTGTCAATCTTCCCAAGCATTTATCTTTTGAGTTATAAACAATTCAGTTGCATTCTTTAAGTTATTTAAAAATATGTAATAAAGTTATTGTTCACTATATTCACCCTATTGTGCTATCGAATAGTAGGCCATATTCATTCTTTCTATTTTTTTCCCCCATTGACCATCCCCACTTCCCTCCTAACCCCCACTACACTTCCCAGCCTCTGGTAACCATCCTACTAATCTCTATGCCCATGAGTTACATTGATTTTTATTTTTAGATCCCACAAATAAGTGAGTCCAAGCAATTTTTGCCTCTCTGAGCCTGCCATGTTTCACTTAACATAATTATCTCCAGTTCCATCCATTTTGTAGCAAATGACTAGATCTTATTCTTTATTATGGCTGAAAAGTATTCCATTTTGCATATGTACCAGGTTTTCTTTATCCATTCAACTGTTGATGGGCACTCAGGTTGCTTCCAAATCTCAGCTATTGTAAACAATGTTGCAAAAAATAGAGGAGTGCAGATATCTTTTTGATATACTTATTTCCTTTCTTTAGCATACATATCCAGTGTTTGGATTGCTGGACCAAAGGGTGACTCAATTTCTAGTTTTTTGAAGAACCTCCAAACAGTTCTCTTTAGTAGTCATACTAATATACATTCCTACCAACAGTGTATGAGGGTTTACTTTTTTTCCACATCATTGCCAGCATTTGTTGTTGCCTGAGTTTTGAATATAAGCCATTTAACTGGTGTGAGATTATATCTTATTGTAGCTTTGATCTGCATTTTTCTATATCACATAAGCACTGAGAGTGCAAGGCAGGCTAGAATCAGGGGTATTTAGTAAAATGCTTGGCATTGGGGAAGTGTGTGAATTTGATCCTCATGACCATATAGTATGAAGCTAAGATACATGGAGAAAGTTGTAAATTTATTAGATATTACTGGTCATTCCTAAACACAATGTCCTATTTCAGACCTTCTTTGTGCCTCTTCCTTGATTTATAAAATTTTTTTACCTGCCTTGTATATGCAGAAAACTTCTACCTGTCCTTTAAGAGCCAGACCTCCTATCACCACTTTGTGAATGCTTCCTCAAATCCCAGCCAGGCAGCTCTCTCCTCTAGAGTCCTCACTGTCATTTTTATGCAATTCTTGTTTAGAGTAGATCATATTTTATAATGATTTTTTTTTTATTTTTGTGCTTTTCTACTAAACAGTAAACTCCTCCTGGGCAGAGATCATGTCTTACTCATCTTTGTATCTTCCTTGCCTATTATTATTTTTTGTGCAGAATCTATAATGAGTAAATTACTTATATGCTACAGTTTACACATCTGTAAAACGGGAAATAAAAATAATGCCTTCCTCTTAGGGTTATTGTGATGAATAAATAAAATGATATATATGTAAATTGCTTATAACAGTTCCTAGAATAAAATAAGTGTCCAATAAATTTTAATCATTATGATTATTATCACCATCACTATGACAGTTAAATTGATGTCAAATAAGCCAGACACAGAAAGACAAATACTACATTATACCATTTATATGAGAAATGTAAAATAGTAAAATTCACAGAAGCAAAGAGGAGAATAGTGATTGCCAGGAACTGTGGGAGAGGAGGAAACAAGGAAATATTAACCAAAAGTTACAAAGAGTTATGCAAGATGAAGAAATTTTAGAGATTTACTGTACAATAGAATGCTTATAGTTAACAACACAGCATTGTACACTTAAGCACTTCCTAAGAGAGTAGATATTATGTAAATATTATTATCACAAAAATAATTGTAATAAAGAGGATAGGAGTAAAATAAACTAATTATTATTAAATTTTATTGGAAAACTAGTATTAGAATCAAGATTGCAAAGCCTGGTGCACATTCTATTCCTCCGGCCATGGTTACTACGTCCTGTGGTACTTCAAATGATTCCAGTGCCTTTAGGGAAACATCTCGTTCAGAATGTTTTTAATTTGTTTTTCTCCATTTTTCTAGCCAAACTGTCCATTTCTTTAATA
>NW_016828140.1:0-383 GCF_001698545.2 Rhinopithecus bieti
AAAGAAAGAAAGAAAGAAAGAAAGAAAGAAAGGAGAAAGAAAAGAAAAAAAGAAAAACTGCTGCTTTCAGAAGAGCTGCCAGATTTGTCCTGTGTCTTTTTGTAGCCCCAAGCTCACAGCAATAATATTGCAGGGGATGATCACTGTGGGATGAGAAAGTTTATCTCATCCCACAGTAGGATGCTTATCAGGTCCCAGATTAACATCAGGAGGGGGCACGCTTTCAGCATGACTGCAAGGAGAAGCGAACACAAATGGAAAGAAAAAGACCCCTGGAAGAAAGGCTGGAGGACTGTCAGAGACAGATTTGGGGTGAGATATGCCTGTTTCACATTGTTATACATGATTAAAGTAATTAAAATACCCACCTCTACCCAACTTCA
>NW_016828141.1:0-8225 GCF_001698545.2 Rhinopithecus bieti
TGAGTCCAAATCAGCCTGTTCGTGTAAAGCTCTCAAGCCATAAATGATTTTCATATTTTTAAAAGATTGTTTGAAAGGAAAAAAAAAAGAATGAAAAGAACTAAAATATGTGAGAGACCATATGTGATACGTAAAGTCTAGAATATCTACTATCTGTCTCTTGACAGAAAAGTTTGTCTCTGCCTGAATAGACAAAGAAACTGAAGCTCAAAGAGATTCTAAGATCATGCAGGAGTCATACAGCTAAAAAGTGGCAGATCTAGATTTGAACTTACATTTGTTCTCAACATCCATGTACCTTCCACTAATCATGTTATCTCCCCAACCTTAGACATTTCTGTCTCTGATATTTCTGAGGCTGTGATCAAAGGGTATCGTTCTACAGGTTGTGTTTGACTTCACCACCTAAACTGAGCAACAACATAGATATAAACTCACATTTACCTAACCCCAAGTCCATTATTATGCAAAAAATACTCCTCTACCACTCCCTTCTATTCTTGTGTTTGTATGCTTCTGTATCTGAAGAAAGACGATCTAATCAAGCCCAAGAGTTTAATTAACATTTTCTCAGCAGTAACAAAAATAAAATCTACACTGGAACTAATTATGTAGCGATTTAACGATAACTTCTGCAGACTCTAAACTACATTCACAGTGGCTCACAAGACAATGTTCAATAGATACAATTTGTAGTTTAGTAAAACATCACACCATTTGATAGATTTTTTAAAAATCATATAGCACCTAACTTGCTAATTAAATGTCTTAACGAAACACTTAATAATCTTAATTAAGGTACCTAGTGATTTTAATTATGTGCAGCTATAGCATGAGGCTTACAATGATCATTTGCCATCTTTGCTCTTAATCACAAAATTGAGAAATCTTGTATTACTACCAAACAGTCATGGCTGTCTAGTATTGTGACCTGTAGAGCAGGGCAGTCAGTCATATCACTTCACCAGATATCTGCTGCACTATTTTCTTCAATCTGCCCCAAGATTGTAGGCTGATATTCTTTATGAACAAAGTAGCCAAATCTGCCTTCCTAATTCAAAATTCATTTGAAAATCAGATATTTTCTTTCCCTTACCTTCCCTCTTTTCTTCCCTCCCTCCCTTCTATTCTTTTTTTTTTTATATATCCATTTATCCATTCATCCACTCATCCATCCATCCATCCATTTACTGTGTCTAAAGTATGTAAGAAGCCAGGTTAAGCAGTAAGACAGATACAACGATACATAATGAATAATTTTTACTCTCAAGAAATTTATAGTTTAATAAAAGCAATGTTAGAGATTAGCAACAAACTTTTATTTCATGCTAATTATAGATTGGTAACCACGAAAATTTTAGCAAACAATAAGGAATCTGTACTGAGTGATCACAATGTGCCAATTTCTGTAATAGGTATTTGCATATTCAAACTCTGAATCTTCAAAACAACCCTATCATTTAGTTACTATTATGCTTTCTCACTTTGACAGATACAGAAGCTTCAGTAAATAGAGGTTAAGCAATTTCCCCAAGGCCATAAAGCTGATGAGTGGCGCACAGCATGGATGCAAATTCAGGTAATCATACTCGAGGAACCACAAATCATACTTCTTGCAGCATAAATTATCGTATTTTATCCTCACAGCAATCCTATAATGATACTTTTTTTAGTGTTTTCTCAGATGACCATAGTCATAATTTCATAAGAATGTTTTTTGTACTCCAAGATTTTTCAGGTGAGCCTTTGATAATCCTACTCTTTGCCAGTAGGCTCTTATGCTTACAGCTGCTTAGAGGTAAATGTCATGATCAACCTGGCCAATCACATTCTGTTTGGGGATAACTGGGAATCAGGGACACTTGTACTTAAGGACAAGTCAAAACCTGAGAGCTTTAGCTGAAAGCTCTCACAGGAATAGGAAAAGCAGAGAAAACAGGACTGGAACAAGAAAGAATGAGAGATGTTAACAGAAAAGCTGAGATGAGAGAAAGAATCCTATGTGTTTTGAATGGATTTATTAGTGCCCATTACAATTTTTGAGAGTTTCAAGATACCTTATGAACCTTGGGTCTATGAAATACCTCATTACCCATCTAATATGGTCCCTTTATGAGTCACACTAGATTGAATTGGGCTTTGTTTTTTACAATCAAAGCACAACTATTACGTATATGCTACAGATGCCTATCTCCATTTTTCAGTTGGAGGAAATTGAAGCTCCATAAGTTTATGTAAGAATCACAAAATAATTATAATACAAGAGAGAAAAGTTATAAATTCCACAAGCTAAGCATTTATGAACAGATCTGCAAAGAACATAAGCTGCATTCAGGTAGAAACCTTAGGAATGAATACATGAAAAAGGAGATATTGACCAGGTTTTAAAATATTGATAGAATCGGTTTGTAGTGATAGAAGGAAGATTATTTTAAACAGTGGGGGCAACCTGAATGATGATGTGTGTTGAGAGGTTCACTTTTGCTGGAATCAGGTTGGCTTGAGGGCATATGGAAGGCTCAGTCAGACATTGATGGTCTAGGGTCAGGCTTCAGCAGGCAGAGAATAGCAGGCTGTGATGTTAGAACATTTTCATCCTTTATTTAAAGGCATGCACTATCGTAAGCTTTAAGAAGATCCCTCTGGTAATGTCAAGTAGTGTGTCTGGAATTGGTGAATTCTTGGTCTCGCTGACTTCAGGAGTGAAGCCACAGACCTTCGCGGTGAGTGTTACAGTTCATAAAAGCAGTAGGGACCCAAAGAGTGAGCAGCAGCAAGATTTATTGCAAAGAGCAAAATAACTATACTTTCAAGCTGTGGAAGGGGACCCCTAAGCTGGTTGCGGATACTGGCTCCAGTGTCCTGCCTTCATTCCCTTATTTGGCCCCACCCACATCTCGCTGATTGGTCCATTTTACAGAGAGCTGATTGATCCATTTTACAGAGTACTGATTGGTCCGTTTTAACAGAGTGCTGAGTGGTGCGTTTACAAACCTTTAGCTAGACACAGAGAGCTGATTGGTGCATTTACAATCCCTTCACTGGACAGAAAAGTTCTCCAAGTCCCCACCCGACCCAGAAGCCTGGACCGCTTCACCTCTCAGTAGTATGTGAGAAGAAGAAAGATATGGGAAGAGCACTTAGGAGTTCAATGAGATGATAAACAGAATCCAAAGTAGTAACTCCTCAAGATTCATAATGTCTTCATTAAGCAAGTAAATTGTTTCAGTAGAATTTCCCACCAACAACCCTTCACAAAGATATAAGCAGTGAACTCAAGTAACTCTGCACAAAGTGTCTACAGGAAACTTCAGTGTGGAAACATTTCACCTTGATCCCCAAGAACAAACTATTTATATCTGGAGAAAGACTAAAATTAGATAGGAGTAAAGCATTCTCATTGACATACACAATCAAATCATATGTCACATTCTAACAACCCCAATTATATTTAAATTATCTGTTAGTGTCAAAGCAATAGAATGGTTAAAACATTAATAGCTATGATGCTTGCTAACAGATTTTAATAAGAATAGAGAAACATCACAATATGTACTATCTTTTGTTATCTACAAATCCTATAATACTGAGTAAAACTGTCAACAAAGGCTGTCATTACATGGCCAAGGGAGTAAAATTGTTAAAATGAAGTGTTAGTATAATAGCTGACATTTTTGTGTATTTAGCATGTGCTAGGCACTGTGCCATGTGCTCTACATAGATCGTTTAATTTAAAGAAGATATATGTGAAATTGCTTCTCCAAAATACTTTCCCTACCACTGTTTTTCCACTTCCATCTGCAACTTTCTATCTTGTGTGATGGAAAGTGTGTGGGCAGAGGACTCCAACATACTCGGTTCTGGATCCTTTTTGTTAAGTAAGATAAATAAATTATTTGATCTCACTGTGCCTAGATTTACCTATCTATAAAAATGTAAAAATCTATAATGTCTACATTGCAGGGTGATAAGGTTCAATGAGATAATCTAAATGGAGACCTCTGGGAAATGTCTGGTATTTGGCATTGGTGAACATTTCTTGCCCATGGTTAGTTAGGTACTTTCTCAGTCCAGTGGATACATTTCTACTTGGGCACCTTCCTTTATTAGATAATTTACCCTTCCCAAGAGGATGGCCATTCTACCTAGCCCTGGAACATGCAGTTCTGCCTGCAGTTGATCACAGAAAGTAGCAACACGGCAGCTACGACTATGACAGTCGAATGATTGTAAAATAGTACCAACTATGTGAATAATCTATTGAGCAATCAAGCTGTTTGTGCTTTACGGATACTATGCTTCATGCAACTAAACACTTCTCTCTCTGCACTGTTTGCTGGGAAGATTAGCTCTAAACTATGGCTCAGCTCTAAAAAGCAAACTGGATCTCCCAGAAAAGAGTGTGGTATTGGTCTCATCCTCTTTTCCTATCTCCCCTCCCTGCCTCTGCACAATATGCCTCAATTTCTCAGCATATTTTTCCAAGGGTACTGATCGTTCTTCCTCCCTCCTCCATCTTTCTAAAAACAAAAGACACAAAAAAATATATGTGATGGGCATGTTCTCAATAGATTACAAAAAGAGATCTGCATGTGCATCCTCAACCAAGAATCAGGTCTTCTAAAGAGTGTTGTGGCACCTTCCCAATGAGCACCTGGTGCATCATGACCCTGACCTTTGCACTGTTACAATTACTTTACGATGCCAAGGCTCACAGCTCGGGAATTGAGAAGTGGGAAGTGGTAGGGTACAGGACATGGGCAGGGAAGTTAAGGGACCATCATCCAAAGTCAAGTGAAGCTCTTTGATACTGCTGTATATGACCTATATAAAGCAGTGATATTATTGTTATTGTTTTTAACACATAAAGTCATTTTTTGGATAAGACTTTTTTTTTTTTTTTTTTTTTTTTTTGTTTTTTGAGTTGGAGTCTGGCTCTGTCACCCAGGCTGGAGTGCAGTGGCGGGATGTCGACTCACTGCGACCTCCAGCTCCCGAGTTCAAGCTATTCTCCTGCCTCAGCCTCCTGAGTAGCTGGGATTACAGGCACATGTAACCACACCTGGCTAATTTTTGTATTTTTAGTAGAGATGGGGTTTCACTATGTTGGCCAGGCTGGTCTTGAACTCCTGGCCTCAGGTGATCTTTCCACCTAGGCCTCCCAAAGTGTTGGGATTGCAGGCGTGAGCCACCACACCTTGCCAAACATTTTACATCTAAATAAATGGTGGGTATTTATTAATTTTTTTCTTTGATCAGTTAAGAGAAGTCAAACCCTGTATTTTCCTAACCAAGAAAATAAGCATGAAGAAATAAGCTGGTTTTACCCCTTTCACTCCTAGAAGCTATGTGTGTTCTTTTAGAAAAATGCTGGTGAAGTAGCGGGAAGAAAGTATATCCAAATTTTATGTTTCAGAAAATAATGTGGTTTCAGGAATCTGCCTAGCATATCTCTAAATGACATTCTTGGTTATATTCCCAGCCTCTCCCCTTGAGACCTGTGATGACTTTCAGAGTATAAGGTGACGCCAAGAAATACTTGTTGAAGACTGGTCGTAGTGGCTCACACCTGTAATCCCAGCACTTTGGGAGGCGGAGGTGGGTGGATAATGAGGTCAGGAGTTCAAGACCAGTCTGGCCAATATGATGAAACCTAGTCTCTACTAAAAATACAAAAATTAGCTGGGTGTGGTGGCTCTCCGCTAGAGTCCCAGCTACTCGGGAGGCTGAGGCAGGAGAATCACTTGAACCTGGCAGACAGAGGTTGCAGTGAGCTGAGATTGTGCCACTGCACTCCAGCTTGGGTGACAGAGTGAGACGTCATCTCAAAACAAACAAACAAACAAACAAAAAAACAAAACAAAACAAAAAAACAAAAACAAAGCAAAACAAAAGGAATACTTGTTCTCCCAGGTTAATAAAAATTCTACTTTAGACACCTTTAGTATCATTGCAATAGCTATCTAACAAAGAAGAGGAAAATTTTGTTAATAGATTATGCACACTTTCAAAGGACAGTTTTTGTAATAATAGAGTATAAGCTGTAGAATGAACCAGTGTTAAGTTTTTGTTTTTTTTTAGTTAGATGTGAATAACATCATAAGAGGAATAAACTAGGTGTTGTTTTCCTTGATTATTTATAGTATACTGAAAGAGAAATGAGAGGACACATTTTACATGACACAGCAAAATGAGATTCACTTGGGCAGTGATACTTGGACTCACTCCTAAGCAAGCCACACTTAGGTATCTTTGACAGGTCATTGTTTGAATATGAAACAAGAGCAGGGTTGCTACCCTGTCATCATGGTGTACATCACTGGAAGCCAGGCAGAGTTCCCTGAAAAAAAAACATGTAGACATAAAAGTTTCTCACAAGGTTATTTCACTAGCTATCATACAGATTAAAAGCCATCACTTCTGGCATACTTATGACATCCTTGGTATAATTTCATTGTGCAATGTACATTTTAACATCTTACATCCTCTTTAAGAGTTTAAAGAGAGAAGAATGAAATATAAGTGGGAACATATATGGGATCAGAAGAACTGGAGTCAATATTTGTGTTTGTCTCCATAACAGTTTTGAGATATCAGACTGTCATTTAACCTCTCTGAGTTTTCATATTTCTTTGTGACATTAGGATAATATATATTTAAATATTTACCTAATGTCTGTATGTGTGCATGTGTATGTATAATTTGAAAACAAATAGAAAGATTCTAAAACAACCACTAGAAATCAAAGTTGCCATATTGCATAAATTCAGTTATTTTATGATACATTTTACCATGTTGGCACAGGCTAAGTGATTATACCAACTATACTCTATTTCACAAAGTTAATCATATCTTCTCTCTTATTTACTGACTCCAAACTGTAATTGAATCAGTAAGTAGCAGAATTTTTGGACTGAAAAATAATACTAAAAGGCAACATTGGAGAGTGACACATTGGTGATGAAAATCCATGGACACATAAGGGCCTGATCTTCATTACCTTAAATAATAAGAATTTGTGAAAACGTCATCTTGTTATTTAAGCTGTTGCTTCTTTTAAAGATCTTTTAGATCTATTTAGGGTACTGAGACAGGAGATAAAGTGCAACAATTTTAAAGTTGAAGTGATTATTTACAGAGATTATTGCAGAAGAAACGTGTAATAATGTTGCGCATATTATAAATATTTTGAGACATTGTGGAGGTTGAACAAAGTTTCTCAAATGACTCTCACTGCTCAGCAGGCTTTATGTAAAAATGTCATTCCTTAGACTCTCAATCTCATTTAAGAATTCATAATATTTAAATTAACAATTTAGATTTTATTATACATTTAGCTTCTTGATTGTTGTTTAGCAGTTAAAATACAGCAGAACAAAGGACTACAATCTTTTCCCATGTTTTGGGTCTTTGTCTCAAATGTACTTCTTTCTCAAAAGAGGATTTTTGAGATAACCCTTCCATTGGTTTACCTAAGCTGAGAGGATATTTCCCCTTCTGGGTAATATCTTGTTCTGGTCATTCTATTGGTTGGGAAATGGTTTCCTTCATGTTTCTATGACAAAATGTTCAGACACTGCTGCTTTAACTGCATCCACTCTAGGCTCTTGAGAACTCACTTACAGCCAGTCTCTCCAGTGAAACTTGATCCACCTCCTCTGATTCTCACTGACTGTGGAGGATCAGGACATCCCATGACATTTAAAGATAAAGCAAAGCTTCTTAACCACACACACACATAAATGTGACAAGATCAGCTGTGCAAATACTTTGTTACTAATCATAGCTGAAGGGTGCTTTTGAATAATTTATTTGAAAATATATAGAAACTAGAATCGCTTGAGAAATATCACTATAATAAAGGCGCTCTCATTATGTGTCATTACAATTTGCTTTTTTGAATTGAAAACAAATGGGAGAAACAATCAGGAATAAGAACTCAGGCCGGGCGCGGTGGCTCAAGCCTGTAATCCCAGCACTTTGGGAGGCCGAGACGGGCGGATCACGAGGTCAGGAGATCGAGACCATCCTGGCTAACACGGTGAAACCCCGTCTCTACTAAAAAATACAAAAAACTAGCCGGGCGACGTGGCGGGCGCCTGTAGTCCCAGCTACTTGGGAGGCTGAGGCAGGAGAATGGCGTAAGCCCAGCAGGCGGCACTTGCAGAGGCCTGAGATCCGGCCACTCCACTCCACCCTGGGCGGCAGAGCAAGACTCTGTCTCA
>NW_016828141.1:10781-83627 GCF_001698545.2 Rhinopithecus bieti
AAAAAAAAAAAAAAAAAAAAAAAAGAACTCAACATTTTATTTATTTATTTATTTATTTAGAGACAGAATCTTGCTCTGTTGCCCAGGCTGGAGTGCAGTGGCACAATCTCAGCTCACTGAAAGCTCTGCCTCCCGGAAGAACTCAACATTTATACTGCATGTCTTAATGCTTCCCATGAGGACCATCTGTGATTTGTGCCACGGGAGGACAAATCCAAGAAGTGCTGGCCTGAAGTACATGATCTAGAACTTGCTTAACATGCTGTGTGATGTTGCTCCCTAAGGATGTAATATACATAAGTTAGTGTTCTCACCAACCTGTGAGTTTCTGGAGGAAAAGGTTGCCAGAGGTAGCACGCAAAACAACAGATTTTGCAAGTATCACACGCGACATACTTACAGTAACAAAACTGTTCACTGTTTATTTGAAATTAAAATTTAACTGGGCGTCCTATGTTCTATCTGGCAACCCCGGTCTGGAAACAAGTCATGCCAAATAGTTTTTGGTCTTGTTTTCCAACATCTCCAAAAGGTCCAGTTCAGTGCTGGACACCTGGAGGGCCTTCATTAAATACTTGTGAATTGACAGTTTGGAGACTGTTATTTTTTTGTTATTTTTAAAAGAAGCATTCTGGATGGAGTTGGAGACTATTATTTTAAGTGAAGTAACTCAGGAATGGAAAATCAAACATCGTATGTTCTCATGTAGAAGCGGGAGCTAAGTTATGAGGATGCAAATGCATAAGAAAGATACAATGAACTTTGGGGACTCAGTGAGAAGAGTGGGAGGGAATTAGGGGATAGAAGACTGCACATTTGGTACAGTGTACACTGCTCAGGTGATGGGTGCACCAAAATCTCAGAAATCACCACTAAAGAACATCCATGTAACCAAAAACCACCTGTTTCCCAAAAAACTATTGAAATAAAAATAAATAAATAAATGAAGTATTGAAAAGAAACAAATTTCAGATGGTAGAGAGTTGGGGAGGGACAAGAACAGGAAAACAACTAAAGGGTACTAAGCTTAATACCTGGATGATGAAATAATCTGTTAAGCAAACCCCCATGACACAAGTTTGTATGTAACAAACCTGTACTTGAACTTAAAGTTTTAAAAAAAAGTATAAAGGTATTAACTTTGAAAAAAATAAATAAAAGTGCAAGTTCATCCCTCTGAAAGATTTCAAAGATAAACTAAGGGGAGAGTTAGGGCTCCATTCTACATCACCTCTGCAATCCTGCATAGCACCTTACTACCTTCTGCAAAGCCAAGGATAACTTAGCAACATGATGCCTTAATATTACGTGGCCCTTTAGGGTTAGTATCACTTCCTTAACACAGGATAAGTTTCAAAATCAGTCAAGTTTACCTCTTACCAACTTCTTGGAGATGTGTTTACAAAGAACCAACTGTGAAACACAAGTAATCCAGCAACCTAAAAACAATAACGTGAAGTATTTTTATAGACACCATGTAATTTCTGCTTCCTTCTGGAACTGGAGACAATTTAGACCTATATATGTGTTTCTTCCAATTGGTAATAAAAGAAAACAGTTGTCTCTTAATTTCACCAAACAATAAAGCAATCGTCTACTTTGCATATAAATTTGGTGAGTCCTTCCCTTTAAGATTTTAAGAAACTATGAATGAGAAAAGGCTTCTTTTCAATGATTCTTAAAACAGCATCTGCATGGCCTCTGTTAGTTGTCCATGGTATTTATTGTCTAATTTTTTAAACTACAATTAATACAGATCAAAAGAAAGTAAATCCAACCTCTAGTCAAATGAAATTGAAAATACATTTATTTCCTCACATTCTTTCACAAAAGTAAAGAAAATATTACACATTTGTGGTTGGATTGTGAAAATCAAAAGATTCACAAATGGGTAGGTAGAATAGTTAAATTCCAAAAAGGTTGATATGCCTTATTTTATCAGGTTATGTACCACTGATAGGGTAGCATAAATTAATAGAGTAATTCCTATGATAATGGGTCTTAGTTCATAAAGAAATAGGATGTTTTCAATTCTTGAACTATATCTTAAAGAAAGAAAATCTTTTAGGATTTCAGGCTTGAAAAGATTATTTATATATTATTTAGTCCATCTCTTTGCACCATGTATGTACCTCCTCTTTTGAGGCAAAACTATGTGCCAAATAGTCAGAAGTTTCAGCAGAGGTAGTCTTATTAATGACTTCCTTTTTCTATCCTCCACAGTGATAACAGTTTTCTTCAGAACAACTTTATGACCTCAGCAAATGATAACTGTCATTTCACTAGATAAAGGATTAAGTAACACTGAAAGTTACTGGGTATGCATTTATCTGGATATCATCTTTCAGTGTAAGCATTGTGTAGAAATAAGGCCAAATCGGTTTTTAAAGGCCCTAAATGACTTCCTTTTTATCTTACAATATAGTCTCTAACAATTAAAATATCATTATTAAATCATTCAGTAAGTTAAATGCATTGTATCTACTACTTTATTGAAAGCCATTTTGTGGCTAAAATGACATTTAGCACTAAATTAATGTATCCCCATGTACATAAAATAAGAAGATTTACATGCTAAAAGTAAATATAAAATTATAGCCATCATTTAATCATTTGGTCAGGTAAGACAGCTAAAATCAGGACTTATATTTAATTTTAAATGTAATTAATTCTAAGCTAAAATAATCTAAGATATATATATCATATATTATATATATAACGAGAGATATATAGCTCACATATTATTGAATATATATACACACACACAAAGTCGTAATAGAAGAGAGCTCATTTGGTCACAGAATTAAGGGCTGATTTAATTTCATTGTTTTTCTTGACTCTGAGAAATACCTAGGAGGATATATAAATCCAAAGATTTGCATCTTATTGACTTAACTGTTGACTTTAATGACCCCTTTGCTGCTATTTCGTACAAAGAAAACAATGAGGCTTTCAAGCTTATGTAATCTTCCTTAATTAAAACTATTATTATTTCTCCTCAACAACATATATATACAGTTGACCTTCGAACAACACAGGGGTTGGAGTGTCAATCCCCTGCGCAGTAGAAAATTCACATATATCTTTTGACTCCTCAGAACTTAACTACTAATAGACTACTGCTGATGAGAAGCCTTACCTATAGCAAAGTTATTAATACTTCTTGTATATATTATATGTTACATACTGTATTCTTACAACAAAGTATGCTAGAGAAAAAAATGCTGTTAAAATCATAAAGAAGAGCAAATATATTTACTAATTCCTTCAGTGAAAGTGGATCATTATAAAGGTCTTCATCCTCGTCATTTCCACATTGATTAGGCTGAGGGGGAGGAAGGAGATGGGCTGATAATGCTGTCTGTGGGTGGCAGAGTTAGAAGACGTAGAGCATGGAGAAGAGGAGGCAGGAGAGGCAGGCACAGAATGTATCCCCATGTACATAAAATAAGAAGATTTACATGCTAAAAAGTAAATATAAAATTATAGCCATCATTTAATCATTTGGTCAGGTAAGACAGCTAAAAATCAGGACTTATATTTAATTTTAAATGTAATTAATTCTAAGCTAAAATAATCTAAGATATATATATCATATATTATATATATAACGAGAGATATATAGCTCACATATTATTGAATATATATACACACACACAAAGTCGTAATAGAAGAGAGCTCATTTGGTCACAGAATTAAGGGCTGATTTAATTTCATTGTTTTCTTGACTCTGAGAAATACCTAGGAGGATATATAAATCCAAAGATTTGCATCTTATTGACTTAACTGTTGACTTTAATGACCCCTTTGCTGCTATTTCGTACAAAGAAAACAATGAGGCTTTCAAGCTTATGTAATCTTCCTTAATTAAAACTATTATTATTTCTCCTCAACAACATATATATACAGTTGACCTTCGAACAACACAGGGGTTGGAGTGTCAATCCCCTGCGCAGTAGAAAATTCACATATATCTTTTGACTCCTCAGAACTTAACTACTAATAGACTACTGCTGATGAGAAGCCTTACCTATAGCAAAGTTATTAATACTTCTTGTATATATTATATGTTACATACTGTATTCTTACAACAAAGTATGCTAGAGAAAAAAATGCTGTTAAAATCATAAAGAAGAGCAAATATATTTACTAATTCCTTCAGTGAAAGTGGATCATTATAAAGGTCTTCATCCTCGTCATTTCCACATTGATTAGGCTGAGGGGAGGAAGGAGATGGGCTGATAATGCTGTCTGTGGGTGGCAGAGTTAGAAGACGTAGAGCATGGAGAAGAGGAGGCAGGAGAGGCAGGCACAGTGTAACCTGATGGAAATACATTGTAATCTCTGTCTGACTTTTGATTTTCATTTCTCTAAAATGTTTTATGTGGCAGCGGTCCCCAAACTTTTTGGCATCAGGGACATGTTTTGTGGAAGACAATTTTTCCATGAACGGGTCAGGATGGGGGGTGTGGGATTGGGGTTAGTTTCAAGATAAAACTATTCCCCTCAGATCATCAGGCATCAGATTCTCATAACGAACACACAGCCTAGATCCCTCACATGTGCAGTTCACAATAGGATTTGTGCTCCTATAAGAATCTAATACCATCTCTGACCTGACAGAAGGTGGAGCTTGAGCAATAATGTTCACTCACCTGCTGCTCACCTCCTGCTGTGTGGCCTGGTTCCTAACAGGCCACAGATCAGTAGCAGTCCATGGCCCAGGGGTTGGGGACCCCAGCTATATACTACCAGTTCTCTCACCATTTGCTTTCATGCCCATATCATAGAATGGTCTATGTCATAAAAGAATGCGAAAGCAATCTTTAGGTAGTGGAAATCTTCTGCCAGATTGTCTAGTGTCAATTTGTTTTCTGGCACTGCTTCTATGTCTTCCTCATCATCTGACACTGGCTCCAAAGCACTCATCTCCATCAAGTCATCTTCTGTTAATTCCTCTGGTGTGGTGTCTGTTAGCTCTTGAATTTCTCCGAGATACATATCTTGAAACCCTTAACCTCCCACTTTTTTTTTTTTTTTTTTTTTTTTTTTTTTTCTAATCACACAATTTTTTTTTTTTTTTGCCATATCCACAATCTCTTTCATGATTTTCATGACTGGCTCAGTCATAGATCCTATGAAGTCATACACAACATCTAGATCTAGATGGGGTTTGCCTCTGCGAAATTTATTGTTTCAGGCTTGATGATTTTCACAGGTTTTTCTATAAGGATGATGGCATCTTCACTGGTGAAATCCTTCCAGATGCTTATGATGTTCCCTCTGCAGAGATTCTCTTTCAGAGCATTGTCAATTCTTTCCACAGCACATGTTCGTAATGAGCCTTAAAGGTCCTTATGACTCCTGGTCTAAAGGCTGAATTAAATATGTTGTGTTTAGGGCAAGGAGACCATGTGAAAGCCTTTAGTGTTGAACTTATGGGGTTCTGGGTGGCCAGGGGCATTGTCCAATGTCAAAAAAAAAAAACTGTAAAAAGGCAGTCGTTTATTGGCGAGGTACTTCCTGACTTCAGGGACAAAGTACTGATTACGGAACCAATCCAGAAAAGGGGTTCATGTTCTTTAGTCCTTTTTGTTACGCACCCATAAGGCTGTCAGCTGGTGTTTATCTTTTCCTTTCACCTTGAAGACTTAGGGATTAGCATCTTTATAGAGAAGGGCAGTCCTGATCATAAACTTGACTTCATTTGCACAAAATAGAGTTAGCCTATTCCTTCCTGCCTTAAGTCCTGGTGCTTGCTCCTCTTCCTTACTAATAAATGTCCTTTGTGGACATTTTGGGCTTCTGTCATCCAGAACTAGAAGATAATATATTAATGTTACTTTAACCAATTAAGTTTGCAGTGATTCATTATACTAGCCATAGGAAACGAACACAACCTCTGTCAATTTAATTCTGGCTCTGGAAGCTACTGGCTAGGTGGCCTTGGCCAAGATATTTTAACCTGTTTGGGTCTCAGCTGTCTTACTGATAAAATAACCATCTACCTCATAGGGTTGTTCTGAAGACTAAATGAATCAATACACATAAATTATTTAGATAAGTACTTGGCCCAGTAAGAATTCATTAAATGCTGATTACTATATTACTGTTGTCATTAAGTGCTTGTATTCCTGGAAAATTCATCCTTTGCTTCCTCATTGTTTATATGAATCTATGTAGCATGAATAAGATTTCAAGAAAATCCCCAGGCAATATATGTGTAAGGAAGTGTCATTCTAATGGCCTGCCTCTGCAAAAGTCTATGTATGCAAAATGGACTAAATAGGGCTCACTAAAATATATAATGTGGTTATGGTAAAAGTTATGTCAACTTCATATTCTTTAATATTTTTAGGCTGTAAAATATGGGGCTAATGGATACCAGTCTCTGAAATACTAGCAGTGTTAAAGATACGTCAGTGGCCTTTGAAAGCTGTATTTTGTTGTCATATTAAGACAGGAGTTCAACAGAAAAATAAACCTGCTTGTATATTTTTAGATTTTTTTTTTCAGAAGTATTGTAAAAATGCAGAGAGATATGCTGATATGAATTCTGAAAATTAAAAGTAAGCTAAGGAGACAGATTCATCAATATGAATGGCAGGTATATGAACATCCAAATCCTGTAAGATTGTTTGCATATATCCATCAAATTGGCTTGGCCGCAGAAATTTTAATAGAGCTTCTTTAGACAATCTCTAATGAATACATTCTGGGCAACAAAGCAGAAACACCACAAATAAGAAAGAGCTGAAAGCAGCATTAAAAATGTTATTTCCTTTAAGCTATGTTTCCTTATGAAAGAAACTTAATCCTTTACTTGCTTTCATAAAACTCCAGTTAGTAATAAAGCAGATATAAATAAGAGGTTGGATAAAATTAAAATGAAGTAAAGGTGATTCACAAATGTCAATACCATAGATTCTATGAAACCAACAAAGCAATTTTAACAATTCATCTTGGATAAAGGCTCTTGTTTTGACCATAATTTCACATAAAGTGAGTAGTCTCTTGGCAACAGATATTTCTATTTCTTCTCAGAGGGATAAAGGAAAACTTCTTGCATAGTTGCCAACGTTTATTAAAACATCATCAATAGGGATCCTCAGGGGCTGGGCTCATCTTAGCTGAATTAGGATCAACAGTAAATCTATAGCATTTAACCCTTCGGTGTGGTGCCAAAGGTCAGCTAACTTGGCAGAAAAACAAATAAAAATAGTTTCACTGTACAGACTGTGCATTGAATCTATTTTAGTATGTAACTAATTACATCATTCATCACTGTGAGGCCAGGTGGCCATGCTTCTAACTCCATGTAGTCCATTAGTGCTACTGGAAAACTAGTCAAACCCTGCCGCTGATTTTGGACTTCTCTTAATGATTCCCTAGAGATATCTACAGAAGCATTAAAACAAAATCAATTATTAGAATATATTAGCAAGCCCTTCCTTGGCTTCACACCAAAGGAGATTCCTGTCCAGTCTCTTTACATGAGTTCACTGTGCTGGGAGAAGGCTGGGATGTCCCCATGAGCTAGGAATCCTACCCCTCACTGAATTCATTTTCTGTCCATAATCTTGGGGTAAGATTCAAATCTGAAAGTGCCACTGACATTTTTGGCTTACCAAATCTCTGGAAGGTCTTCCTTATTCCCTTGTAAGTAGATTATTATAAGAATACTAGCATTGTCTTCATCAATAATAAAATAAATAAGAATAATGAAATTCAAAGCAGAAGCAGCAGCCATATGCCAAGCACTGTGCTAAATGCATTACAAGCACCCTCCTGTTTAGTTCTCGACTTATGAGGCAAGTGCCCAAATCTTAATTTGTCCCAATGAGGAAAAGGAGCCTTATAGAATGAAGTCAACTCAGGACTATGTGGCTATTTAGTGGCAAGCCAGGCTTATACCTTAGGTTTGTGAATCCAAAAGCAACCCTTACAGTATCTAAGTCACTGTGGATGGTAACATCTTATAGATGATCCTATATCATTTTTTACATTTGTGTGATGTAGATTGAATTTATACTTTGAACCCTCTGTGATCCATCTTTTATTTTCCTTGCATAAATCTCCAACCCTATTCTCCTACTCTGACCTGTTACCCCTCCCAGGATTACACGTATTTTAAAGAAAAACCATAGAGAAAAGAGGATCCACAATAAGGCCTGTGTCAAAATATGGCCTGTGTGACATAGTGTCTTCATAGTTAGAGAATGATGCTAAGAGAAAGGGGTCTTTCTAAGACTTATCACAGGGAAAAATCTCTTCCTAGACTTTGATTCATACAAATTAATCATCTCGTACTTCTGTAAAAGAATGACTCATTGTAAATCTCTTTCAGGACACTTTGGAGAAGCAGTGTTTTAGCGTTTTTTAAGTGTTCTACCATTTTCCTCTCCATTTATACATATGAAAACTTTCCACTACTACAGGTAGCCACAAGTGAAAGCTAATTTAAAAAATGAGGTTACATTGCAATTTTACAAACAGATTGTCTTTGGAAGTATTCTGTGTAACTGCCGGATTCCATAATTATCTGTATAGAAGGCAACTTGTAACAGTCCAGCTATTTTATGATCCTACTCTTTTCTTTCCATGTCATCCCTTACTAAAATTGTTTAAGAAATATAGCCAAAGAAGATTAAGCTAATTGGAATTTTTTGTTGCTGTTATTGTTGTTAAATTCCCTGGAGTGAATTGCTTCCTTCACCTTCTTCTCATATAGCTTTACATTTGGATTCTTTTATTATAAAGGCATTCATGATTCATGGAACCAACTAATTATAGTCCCTCATAGGTTTGTTATTTAGATACTTAGACCATTTGAACACATTTCTCACCCACTTATCATAACCACTCACTTTTCAGGGATTGGGACTGAAGGGCTACTCATCCTCCTAACACTCATCTAGTTATCAGCTATTCTTCCCAAATTCCCGTTTTCTGATCTATCCTGGATTAGGCACTCTCCTATGTATTTTCACATTACTTATAACACTCTCAAAGCTTCTCATTCTCAAATTTTCCATGTATACATCTATTTATACATCTATCTTGAACTCCTGACCTCAAGTTATACACCTGCCACGGCCTCCCCAAATGCTGGGATTACAGGCGTGAGCCACCGCACCCGGCCTATTTACACATCTGTCTTTCCTCCTTTTTATTTGTATTGTTTCCCTAAATTTTATGCAGTACCTGGATCTCATAAGTGCTTAACATATGTTAGAGAAATGTAAAAGCAACCCTATTCAGATTATTGTTATAAATTAGCCATGTCCCTCTACAAAAGGGAGTTAAATACTCACTACCCTTCTACAAAACCTCCAGTACTTCAGGGGCATGTTTACTCAGGATTCATGAACAATTAATGTAATTAGAGGGAACAAAGGGCTATCAAAATGTATTATTTTTGTGAAATGAAAATTATCATAATTAAAAACATTTGTGGTAGCTTGACATAGAAATGATTATTGCTTCAGTTATTAAACGAGTATTTTCAGTACATGCTGAATTAACCTACTGTAACATTTTCTTCCTTTTAACTTTGCAATTGCATGGAATTTTTTCTCAACTACATTTTTTCCATATTAGACCAAAATTTATGTATTTTATCTTCACATTCTATATGATAAATGTTCTAGATAGCAGTGTACTTGATGTCTAAGCAAATAAAAATAAGAAAAGCTTACCTTTAGAGAGTTTTATGGTTTGCAATCTCTATTTTTGTTTCCTAAGGCACAAAGCATTATACCCTATAATGACTAAGTACCTCAGAAATCAATGGTAATGATTCACAGCATCTTCAAAGGACATCTTGATTTTTAAAAAACTATCAGCAATCTGTACATATATATACTAGGCATAGTAAAATCACCACTCCATTCATAAAATAATTAGCTTTAGGACGTAAGGAGACCTAATCTTGTGAAGACATCAAATAATTGACAATAACACAAAGCCCTCTTATGGAGAATCAATTAGTTTGCAGAAGATGTTAATGAACTGAGTTTATTAAATACCGTGAGTAAAGTGTAATATCAAAGCATCAAAGAAAAACAAAACAATGCTGAACTGAAAAGACATAGCATTGGCTAGATTAAATTGTGGTTATCTTATCAATGAAGACTTCTCTAGAATCATTAAATCTTTAAAACAAACATTAACACAGTAATTTCATTTAATAAATCTTATATTAATAAAAAATGCAAAAGAACATCCATATATTCTACTGAATAGTTACTAATCAAACATTCAACAATTACTATATAGAACTAAAATGGTAGATAATAGACACTCATTAGAAATCATTCTTACCTTCTTTTCCTCCAAAGCAAATAAATGAGACAATGTATGTTAGGGCATGCTTTAAAAGCCAAAAATGGGATATTAAGTAGCAGCTAAATAGGCAAAAATGGGCCTATTTTCTGCCTAGAGTGGAAGGGACCCCTGGATCTATGTCATATAAGCCAGGTTCAAATTTCAATTCTGTATCTTAAGCTGTATAACTCGACAATTTTATTTAATCTATCTGATTTTTAACTTCCTAATCCATGGAATGTGGGTATTAAGATTTACCCCAGAGTCCTAAGAATTAACTTAGGTAGTGCATACTAAGCCCTTAACTCTGTACCCAGCCCAGAACAAGCAGTCATTATATGTAAGTTAATAATAATAACAACCAGGATAACAACAGAAACTTATAATATTACATTGTAGTAGAATCCATAATAAATTCAATTTGCCTTCCTAGGTATTAAATAATAGCCCAAGGGAGTTCACTCTAATTTGACTATAGTAAAATGACTCAATTTTAACATAAAAATAAAATTATATGTATATTATATTAAATCCGTATACATAGATCTACAAACACACACACATACCAACATCATCATCATCCCTATAGAGCCCAGGATTCAGAAAATTAATGCAAAGTCACAGGGAGTCTTGAGATGGAACAATTATACTAACTGCAGTCTACTTAAAGGAAGAAGCTAGTAACGAAGCAAGTGTCCAACTGTTTTTACTGCCTTTTTCCGAGGAATATATGGAAGAAGGCTTAAGAAGTGTGGAAATGCAACAAAGCAGAGAAAACTGCGTATTACAAGGAGCAAGGTGGTTTCCTGTTTCAGTGCAAGGATCAAAAAGTCAGAAACCTGCAGAAGCTGGGTAAGTCGTGGATCAGAATAAATGGGAGGGCATGTTCCCTACATGCACATGCTGCCATGTCAGGCTGTGAGCCAGGGTTACCTATTCATCAGATTTTTAAAGAGAAGCCACATGGGCTTATATAAAGGTGCCTAGATATTTACATTTTGGTTTTAATGCTGATAAACACTAGGTTGATTACAAAAACACATCTAAAGCCTACAGTCTGAGACCTTTGTTTAAAGAGGAATTCTTAGAAGATGTAGCACCAGAGAGTACAAAAGGTAACAGTGACAAGAGCCAAGAAGTAAGGCACTTAATTGAGAATAGATACAGAGACCCTATAGCCTCTAAGCACAGATGTTGCTCCCTCTGGACTGCTCTTCCCCACACTCCTTGTTCACAGACTCCTCACTTAACTGCCTGCCTTACAGACTGCTCACTTCCCTGGGCTATCTGTGTGGGGAATCCCTCTCTGACTACTTCACAGCTATGGTCCCACAGCACCTTGCATATCAAGGCTAACATATCACTAGTTAGAAAGTACATTACATTCACAGTAAACCTGATCACTAGCTAAATTTGAGCAACATGAAAGCTATGACCTCCTTGGGTTTTGCACAACAATGTATCTCCAAAGTACTCACAGATCATATCCAATCAATAGATGTCATTTGTTTGTTTGCCTTTCTTTCTAGGATGCACACTCCTTAGGATGACGGGGCCGTAGATTTCATTTCTGCATCTAGCAACTGACTCAATACTAAATACATAAATTCACTTAATATTGTTAAAGCATACTGTTGGGCACGGTTATAGAAATTTGGGACCTAACAATAAACAAAGGAGACAAAGATCCCTGCCTTCTGCCCTCATGGTGCTTACATTTTATTTTGCATATGTTTGGTGGTTCAGGGAGGGCATAGTTAGGGGATGACAACGAACAACTAAAATAAATAAACATATAATCTATCAAAGTATTAGTACTGTGGAAAAAATATAAAGACCAGAATAAAATAATTGGGGATAAGGGCACTAGGCATGTGGGAGAAGGGAGCAGAATTAAATAAGGAGTCAGAGTAGTTCTCATTGAGAGGGTGAGATCTGAACCAAGACTTAAAGAAAATGAGGAATTTAGTGTATCAAGCGGATATACTGCGAAAGAATATGCCACGCAGAGGAAATAACAGGGGCAAAGCTTAAAGGCCAGCGTGCCTGGCATGTTTAAGAATCAGTAAGGAAGCCCACTGTGACTGTAGAGGGGAGAAGTAAAACAAAGCTGGTGCAGGGGCAGAGGTGCAGATAGTGTGGGGCCTGGCTGGTGACTTAGAGGCTGTTAATGAATAAATGAGTTGTGCTAGGAGAATCCAGTGGCCAAAAAGCAGCAGTCTTAGAAACTGAGAAAAGATAAGCACGAAATGGTCCCAAGAGTTTGAACGGTACAAGAAAACACTCCAATTAAAATGCAGTTGCTAGTGACTGAATTGTGACCTCCCAAATGCATAGGTTGAAGCCCTGCCAGTGTGATAATCTTTGGAGATGGGGTCTTGGGAAGTATTTAGCTTTACATGAGGCCATGAGTGTAGGGTCCTCAAGATGGGATTAGTGTCCTTATAAGAGAAGAAACAAGAAAACTTGTGCAGGCGTCCATCCCACACCGACCCTGTGAGCACACAGCAAGTAGGCAGTTGTCTGTAAGCCAGGAAGGGAGGTCTCACAAGAACTGATCATGCTGGCATCCTGATCTCAGACTTTTGAGACTCTAGAACTGGGAGGAAATAAATTTCTGTTTAAGCCATTCAGGCTACAGTATTTTTTTATGACAGCTTGAGCAGACTAAGATAGTAATGAACATGAGGGAGAATTCTTTGGTTTTAATGTTTAAATATAAGAACAGTGGTGATGCAAAATAAAAGAAATGAAATAATGGGTTTATATAAATGAGAGATGAGAGAGAGAGTATCAAGTGATATGAGTATGATGTATAGTGATTAAATAACAATATCAAAAAAAGAAATTAGCTTAGCAGCTGACAAGCGAAATGTATTAGAAGTATTATTGACAAATGAGGAAGAATGAAGATGTATGAACTAAACTAGTAATAGTAGAAATGATTGCATAAATTTGTTTTTATACAGATCTAGGTGAATTTCAAATCCTTCATTGTATCTAAAACATCATTTTGTTAAGCATAATACAACTACAAGAATATTTACCATATTTTCAAGACAGTTCTTTCATTAATCTATTCTATGTTAAATAGACCCCAAGCAACTATTTTCCCCAGTTTCTGTGATTTTCTTTTTTAGAACCTTTAATATACATCTCAAGGTGCCTGCTAAATAACAACTCTTCAATTTGTCTGGAAAATAGTAGCAAGTTGATTTCTGCAAACATAGGGCTTCTTAATCTGGTTTTCACTGGCAGGTTTTGAAATGTCTGTAAGCTGCTCTATTGCGTGCATAATTTTCTGTATATGGGAATTTATTTTTTGTAGGAGAGTCTATAGTTTTCAGAGTTCAAAACCATAGAAGGTCAAGCTCCACTCTACTGTAGCCCTTCCCACATGATATATAATAGTTAGGTTTCTTAAGATGACTCCAAAAAGCTCACATTTTGCTATGATCTAGACTAAGGCAACACCTACACTAACAAATGGAAGTAATAAACAGAGGTGATTATTTGCATAATTCAAAATGAAGAAGAAAATCTTTTGCCAGAACTATCTGAACAAGGTAGGTATTAATATGTTTTACTTTAAATCAGATAAGGCTAAAATAAAAATTCCTTTTCCTGTAAAGAAATTCGGGTTGGTTTTGTTTTTGAGGCTTGCTTTCATGGCGCGTTTTCTTTACTTTCACATGTGCATTTTCAAAACAATTTGCTTTTACATAAAACATTAATGCCAGAGCACCTAAATTCCTTAAGTAGCTAGAGCTAGATGAAATTTATTTCATTTTTAAGTTATTTTCTCTGACAAATGGAAAAATGAAAGCAACTCAGAAAGGACAACAGTTACTCAGACCACTCCTTTAAAAAAGATTTCAGAAACATCTTTATTTCTATTAAAACAACTAAAAGAGTCACTTAAATTTTACCCGAAGAAACAAAAGTTTCTATTATGTAGTAATCTTCACTTCTTTATGTTCCAATGTAATATTTGTCATGTATTTCTAACAATGAAAGTTAAATAAGTGCCGAGAAACCCTAACAGTGGTTCTACATCCAAGGTTTTCTTGAATAATCACACTTCATGGGGTACTAAGATTATCATCCCATTTTACTGAAAAGAACCAAGTTTCATTCATCTGTTCACACTCACATTGCTAGTAATTGGGATTCAAAACCAAGACTCTATAGTCAGCATTTTCACAGGCCGCTAAGAACTTTATCTAAGGCTGCTTCACCCTACAATTCACAAGAAAACAATTATGCAGATAAAACCATACTTCCCATGCAAATTGATTTTCAGTTTGCGTACTACAATTTGGCTCAACATTCTACCTTTATCTTGAGTTCTTAGCAATCTTCCCAATGGTAAAACACACACAGAATAGAAATTTGGTTTAAGACATCATTTTGCTAACTAGCATTATATAATACAATAATATTTTCATATTTAAATCGTATTTGATGTGCTTAATTTTATGTGAAGACTTCTATATTTTCCTGAACCTTTATTGCCCTTGAGAGGACACAAGTTGGATCAAGTATCAATCAAAGTGCTTGCCGGAGTAAATTCTCAACACCACGGGGACTCTGTGCTGAAGGGGGTCAGGTTACAACTCAGAAATGTAATCAGACATAGAAGGATGTCCAAAGAATATCAGCAGCTTCCACATCACAAGGAAAGTAATCAAACTTTATGTCAGAACTGTTTTTTTTCTTTTTTTCAGTGTGTTCTTAGGAATATTACACACACAAAAGTCTATTTTTAGTTAACTAGCCTTCAAATTTTAGTACTCACCGAAACCTACACTATAAATATAACAAAAAGCATAGGTAATTGTATTTAAAATAAAATTTAGTGTACGTCAGTAGGCTGTTACTTTACACACAAATAGGCTGGAGCAAATCTGAAGAGATGATATGAGATGTTCTTACCTAAAATATGCATTGTCATACCCCTTATGAGTCATCCTCCCTAACAGATAAAATTAAGGCATAGTAAAAGTCTAACCAATCTGCCTATTAGGTGTGAAGAACAATGGAGGTAATCTACTGGGTTTAATATAGGGACCTCAAGTTAAATACTAAGGGCTCATGCTCACCATGCAGCCTCATTAGCAATCAAGAAGGAAATGCTGGTAACCCCAGAAGTTTTTGCCCAGAAGTAGTCATACCGTGACATCAAGTCAGCCCCAGTTTCTCAGCCTCTTTCCTTATCCAGAACAATGAATATCTGATTAGCTTTCAAAAAGATGATTATTGTACATTTGGGATTGCTGTGCCACAAGATGAATATCAAAATTCCGTGAATGTGCATTAAGGTTTGCTCCTTCATTACTTTCATATCACCACTTTAACGCATGCTTTGACTTCACAACGAGGACACCTCAAATGTCTTACTTAGAACATTTCTGCTTTGATATAGTTTTCTCACATTTAAATCTCTACAAAACAAAAACAAATCTGATGCAACCCGAGACTGTTTACCCCACTGATGAAAACCAACATGATGGTTTCATATTGTTTGCAAGGCCTAAAATGTCATATTAGTCAAAGAGGACACTTTTATCTCCATTTAAATTGTCCACATGTTAGGAACAAGACTGGATGAAAGACATAACTGTAAAGATTAGACAAGATGTTATTGTGGTAGGCAGAATTTCTGAAATAACTCTTCGAAGAGAGCCTTCCCAGCATTCTCCAGGATCTATGAATTTGATGAGACATCCCTCCCACGATTGGGTTACGTTATATGGCACAGTTAATCTTAAGACAGGGAGACTATCTAAGTGGGTCTGATCTAATTACACGATCCCTTTAAAAAGCCAAGAGTCTTCTCTAACTGGTAGCAGATGGAGAAGAAAGAGAGATTCTAAACAAGAGAATAGTCACCTTTGCTAGCTTAAAGATGGAGTAAGCCATTTGAAAAGGAAAGAGGGGGCTCAATTTTACAACTTCAAGGAACTAAATTCTGCCAACAACCGGAATGACCTTGAAAGTAGATTTTTTCCCTCAGCGATTACAACAGATAAGAGCTCCGCAGCTTCATTACAGACTCCTGAGACCCTCAGCAGAGAATTCAGCCAAGCCTACGGAGAATTCTGACTCACAGAACTGTGAGATAATAAATGTATGTTCTTTTCAGTCCTGGAAATTCATGGTAATGTGTTATGCAGCAATAGAAAACTAACACAGGTATGTCACCAAGAGTAGGAGAACAAAGCATTGATAAATGTACTTGGTAATTTTCACAGGTTGACATTAATATTTTAGCAGAAGGCAAAAATGAACTGGTTTGATCATCAGCAATTTTCCATTTATATGTATTTCGATACTCATTTTATGTAATGTGCTAATTGATTAAATCTTAAAACTGATAACCTGCCATAAAAGAACACAGTGGAAAAAGGCATTCTAATTAATAGTTACCTACCACATTCAAATAACATTTACTTGCCAAAATGTTTATGTGGACATATGTTAAAAGGACTATGGTAATTAACAAATATGTTGAGGGAGATAGTTTAAGGCTATGCAAATATCCCCTTTTACCTTAAAGTTTCAACTCATTAATTTTAAGCGTTTTCAGTGGATCTTGCCTGCAGTAATTATTAACTGTGATGATCCAATGATGATTTTCTATTTCCCTTATTTCTTCTACGTTCATTAATTAGAATTATTCTGTAAGGCATATTTACCTCTTCTTATTTATTTATTCAGTATTTATTTATAAATAAATTATTTATATCAGTAGAGACTTATGAATATGTATTTTATTATATGGTTTGCAATCCAATACTATTATAATTTATTTTGTTACACAAATTCATTTAGCTTTACCCACTGGGAGCTCTTTCAGGTTGCCTCCAATACCTTTTTTATATGTAGCCATTTAAAAAAAAATCATTCCTTACTTTCTAGAACCACAAGATACCCCAGGATCATCTTATAATTTCCTACTCCAGGTATAGAATTAGAGTTCTGGTTTCTTTTATGGAGTAATGGTATTTAGAAACAATAATCTAGGCTGGGAACGGTGGCTCACACCTGTAATCCCAGCACTTTGAGAGGTGAGGCAGGTAGATCACGAGGTCAAGAGATTGAGACCATCCTGGCCAACATGGTGAAATCCCATCTCTACTAAAAATACAAAAATTAGCTGGGGATGGTGGCACATGCTTATATTCCCAGCTACTCGGGAGGCTGAGGTGGGAAAATCACTTGAACCTGGCAGATGGAGGTTGCAGTAAGCCGAGATTGTGCCACTGCATTCCAGCCTGGCAACAGAGCAAGACTCCATCTCAAAAAGAGAAAAAGAAAAGAAAGAAAGAAACAATAACCTAAGCCCTAGATGTGTTGCTTGGTTGCTATGAGGGTGTCACTGCTTCTAGGCCCTTAAGTGAACAGAACTAGAAAATATGTATGCTAACCGATGTATATAAATGTATCTGAACTTGTTTTTCTACTTATCTTCATTCATACTGACATCTCTACTTCTAAACCATACTTCCTTCCTTGCTTAATTTGTAACTTCTCTCTCTGATAGTAAGAAACCTGGCTCTCATTGTGTATAGCATGTTTCGTAAGATCTTTCTATTATCATTTCATCTATTAGCACATGTATATAAGATAAAATAAACATCTGGATGTGGGACCAAAATAAAAATCTCAATTTGATACATTTTAATGACTAAATTATACTGACTAGTCTACTAACTTAGAGGAGAATTTTTTTTTATCAGTTTGTTGCTGAGAATGGCCAACCAAATGTAATTCAAGAAAACAGGATTAGGTAACAAAAAATTACGAAATGCATTTTTCGCAGCAGTAGGTACAATGCTTACCCATTTTTCAATTTTTGCTACTCTTGCTAGTTGCTAGTTGTTGAATTCCATTCTGCCTTTTGAAGTGAAACCTTTTTTAAGAGTCAAGTCACCCATTTCATCTAAGAACTCAGCATAATTTGGAATTACCACATTGTTCTGATCCTACTTAATTAAATGGCCAAATATTTAATATAATTTCATTTATCTCCTTATTTAGTAAGGCTTAAAGAGACAAAAAAAAAACCACTTAATATTTTAAAATATTTTCTGACTATAAAATAATGTGTTCATTGTAGAATATTTTAAAATACAGAAATATATCTGAAATAAAGTTTCAATCACTCATGTGCCATACACCCTTTGTTTATATAATATGGTCTATGGATCAAATGGCAATGTATCATTATTGATTTTCTGATTAGGAGGGTCAGTGTGCAACAGAGCATATTTGTTTTCAGATGGTACATAGTGGAATATTTAGGGGTGACTGGGCATCATTTTTGTAATATTAAAAACATAGAAGCAAACAATGCTTACTGTCAGTCTGTTTCTGCTGCTATAACATAATACCTGAGACTGGAATTTACTTCTTACAGTTCTAGAGGTTGGGAAGTCCAAGATCAAGGCGCTGGCAAGTTCAGTGTCTGGTAAGGACCCAGTCTCTGCTTCCAAGATGGCACCCTGTTACTGTGTCCTCACATACTGGGAGATGGAAGGGAAAAAGACATGAACGCTGTGTTCACACACAGCAAAGGAGATGGAAAACAAAAAGTCCCTGCTAGTTACCTCCAGCCCTTTCACATCTCTTAAAGACTCCATCTCTTAATATTGTTGCATTAGAAATTCAATTTCAACATGGATTTTGAAGAGGACACAACTTTCAAACCATAGCACCCATCAAGAAAGCCTAAGTTAAATTGAATATATACATATATAAAATAATATCAATTTATTATGTACTAATAAATATAAATAATATACTATTTGATATTGTAAACAAACTGCTATTTTCTCATTAAATATTATTTTATTAAATAATATTTAGTCATTAAAAGAACAAGGCATTTTGTGGATGTGAAGTTTTCAAATTTTAAATAAAAAAATAAGGCGAAGAACTGAGTGTATACTATAATGCCTTTTGTGTAATCTTAAAAAGTAATATGCATATATAAAGGTTAATCTAAATGATGTCCCATCCATAGATTAGAGTTAAGCAGGATGTGAAACACTTATGACACATTTTCTGACATTCCCTACCTAGGGTGGGAGTATGGGAGGCACTTGAGAATTACCACTTAGTTTTCTAAGTTCATTAGTCCTTGGTGAAGGAGTGGGGAAGAAATGACTGTGCTCAGTGTTTCAAGAAATTTTCATGCATATCATGCAGTTTCCTTATTGAAACATTTCCTATTTTGTCTCCTTATAATTGAGGAAATAAATGAGTTTTGCTTTTTCTCTATTTTAAAAAGGAAATAGCTTTAGTGAAATAAGAGAATTCTTAACTACAGTTCACAGTTTTTCAGACACTCCTACCAAAAAAAAAAAAAAAAAAAAAAAAAAAAAAAAAAAAAAAAAAAAAAAAAAAAAAAAATGAGAACAGCCAAATTCACTCTGTTCTTGGTTACCAGATGCAATTTAGTAGCATAAACGTAGCTTTATTCTGATTTATCTAAAAATGTATTATTTGCATTAAAACCAGTGTAGTGCAAAATATTAAACTATATAAGTACTGTAAGAAAACATCAGTAAATTTCTCTAAAACGTAGAAAAGGTCTTCTATGACTCAAAATCCAGGTACAATTAAAGACAAGATTTATAAAAATGACTAAATAAAATAAAACAAATTTGTGCATGAGGAAAATCTTAAGCAACGTCAAAGATAAATCACAAATTGTGAAAATATTTGGAATATTTATCAAAAAAGATAAATTTTCTAATATATAGGAAACCTTAAAATGTAGAACTAAAGTCCAAAAGTCCTGTAGGAAAATGGGCAAAATCATGACCAAGGAATTAACAAAAAATATTTTAAATTATCAATTTCATTCACAATTAAAATAAAATTGAAAACTACACTGAGATAACATTTCTTGTCTATCAGATTGGCAAAATGTCAAAAGTTTACAAGATAGCCTATTTGCAAGGCTTTAGGGAACAAATCCTCTCATACATTGCTGGAGAAAAATGCAGTTGTTTTTATTATTGGAAAGTAGCTGGTATGGTTTGGCTGTGTCGCCACCCAAATCTCATCTTGAATTGTAGTTCTTATAATCCCCACATGTCGTGGGAAGGACCCAGTGGGAGGCAATTGAATCATGGGGCGGTTACCCTCATGATAGTGAGTTCTCACAAGATCTAATGGTTCCATAAGGGGCTATTCCCCCTTTTACTCAGCACTTCTCCTTGCTGCTGCTATGTGGAAAAGGACATGTTTGCTGCTTCTTGTGCCATGATTGTAAGTCTCCTGATGTTTCCCCAGCCCTGCAGAACTATGAGTCAATTAAACCTCTTTCCTTTATAAATTACCCAGTTTGGGGTATGTATTTATTTGCAGTGTGAGAACAGACTAATACACTATCCAAATGCCCATATATAGCCAATTGTTTGAGGGAACTAGGGTACACAAACACAACAGAGTACTAAATGGCTATAACATTGAAAATCAAGGCCGAGGCAGGCAGATCACTTGAGATCAGGAGTTCAAGACTAGCCTGACCAACATGGTGAAACCCCGTCACTACTAAAAATAGAAAAATTAGCTAGGTGTGGTGGTGCTCGCATATAATCCCAGCTATTCAGGAAGCTGAGGCAGGAAAATTGCTTGAACCTGGGAAGCAGAGGTTGCAGTGAGCCGAGATTGCACCACTGCACTTCAGCCTGGGTGACAGAGCGACACCCTGTCAAAAAAAAAAAAAAAAAAAAAAAAAAAAAAGAAAAGAAAAGAAAATCATCCCTATAAACCTATAAACTCATATAATTTCTAAAACATAGTGAGAAAAATAAAGTTCAAAAAAGTGTATAGCATGCTACTTTTAGTGTAAGAAAGAGGTAACTAGAAAACAGGCATGTATCCACTCACTTTTACAAAAAGAAACACGAAAAAGATAGAGTAGAAAAGAATGCAACTGGTTTCCTATACATTAGAGAAAGGAGAACAGGGTGGAAAGGATGGGGAGGGAATGATTTTCTCTGAGTAAACTTTTTTTTGGAATACTTTTGACATTAAAAGCATAGTATACATTCAAAACACAAAATTAAACAACAGGAAAAAGACCTGGAGTATATCAAACACAAATACATGAATTCAGTTATATTTCAAATAAATAATATAATCAAACAAAAGGGAGAAAAAAAAGTAATTCAGGTAATATGTGAACTCAGTACTTTGTGGAACCTTGTCTAAAGGGAGAAAAATACAAATGAAGCCTAACTTTTTTTTTTACTAGATTTTGGGACTGCTATGCATGTCACAATTCTGAAACTTTTATATTTAATATAGGATTGAGAAAATGAGTAAATATGTTCATGTTAGGAACCAGGGAAAGGGGAAACACAAATATAAAATGGGGGATGCAAGAAGAAATTCTGAGGGAATTAGATGAATACAAACACACACAAATTTCCTACATTTGTCCAGTGAATTATAATTATACCCAAGTAGCCAAGAGCACATTTAATATACAGATATTGATTTTTAAGTATCATTCCATACTAAAAAGGGCTCTTACAGCCCTTGACTCCAAAGTTGAGACAGGAAATACATAAGTTGAGAGTGATAGAGATTATTATGCCAACAAGAAAGTGCTCATGAGGAAAACAAATGATGTGGACATGTCAAAAGGACACAAAGCCACTTTAAATGGATTATCCCAGTCAAGTCTGGGACAATTTGAGAATCAAAGTAATTGATCAGCCATTGAATGCAATGTAATCCACCATTCCATATTGATAATTAACTGGAATGAAAGAATGAAGGACTTCTAGCAATGAAAGTAGATGAGTTAGAAAATCATCATTTTGCAATCATTGTTAAAAAGATTTCTTCCTTTCAGAAGAAATCTTGATCAATGGATGTTAAATCAAAGTGGGATGGGGGAGGGAGAGTAGTCTGATGCAGAGAAGAATATTTGCATGCTCTTTAAGAGTTTCCTTACAGGTTGTTTAATAGTTGCAAGGGAAAAAGTTATTCTCCACTACACAGTGAAAACTCTGAGCAATGACCTAACTGAAAGATCTAAATTAATATCACCAGTGAGAGACAGTCGTGTGGCTCCTAATGTGTTTGATCCCCTGTGAAGAATACTACATCACTTATATAACATTCTGGCAAGGAATACATATCCTGAATGTAGTCATGAGGAAAAATCAGATAAACTCAAATTGAGTGACAATGTAAAATAACTTCTCTGTGGTCCTCAAAAACATATCTGTGCCAAGACAAAGAAAACTGTAAAATAGTTTCAGATTAAACAATACCTAAGCGAATAACATCTGAATATAATATATTATCCTGGACTGGCTTGAAAACTGGACAAAAAGGTGTCATAAAGAACATTATTGGGACAGCTTGCAAAATTGGCATGGGGCTGTTAACTAGATAAAAATATTTTATCTATGTCAAATTTCTTGAACTTGGTAACTGTATAGACATTACATAGGAAAACTTCCTTATTCCTGAGTGACACATATTGGGACATTAGGTAGAAAAGGGTGAACGATTGAACTTGTTCTCAAATAGTGCAGAAAAAAGTATATATCTGTATATTACATAAACACATATTTATATCAATATATTAGAGAAAGAGAAGATGAAACAAATGTGGCAAAAATGTCAATAACTGCTGAAACTGTAACTAAGCAAGTTTTTTGTGTTAATCTTGCAACTTCTATGTTAATTTTCAACTATTTCAAATTTGTGAAAAACATGGCAATATATCTCAAGGCAATAAGTATTTCAAATTTGAGTCTTAGTAGAATCAGGTCTTGCTGCAAGTGAATGAATAGAGATAATAAAATTTGAAACTGCAAAAACTTTCATCTCATTTGTCTTGAAAGCATCTCAGTTGAGCAGATATTTGTTTCATTGTGTTGTATAAATGAAATGCATTTTATTAAGTATTACAGCAGGAAGAAAACCTTACTGCTCCTTTTTAAAAACCAGACGCTATCAAGCATTTTAAATGCACTACTAATCACCTTCTAATAAACTCCTTGTAAAGTTGGGCTGTCTTATGAGCAAATATTAAAGTCGGCTATTTCCCTCATAGAAATTCCCCAAAGTCCTGTCTATATTCTTTTAGCAATGTTCTTTATAGTCCATCAATATCAAATGTGATTTCATTATTATGTATTTATGTAAACTCAAATTGAAATGTAAAATAGCTACTTAAAATTCTGCCCAGATAGAAAAGAATAAGCAGCAAAAGATTTCGTTTTAGTGATCTTCCAGCCCCTGTAGACATGATTTGCTTCTTTATACTTGTAGCAATATTTATTAATATTGCTAGACTAAAACATATTTTTTTCACTCAGGTTTAACATAAAATAAATCTACATCTAATTTCCTAGGCAATTTCACATCCATCCTTGAACTCTTTAGACAAAACACTCAGGGTAGGTATGTGCAGCCACCAAAAAAAAAGATTTTGCTTTGTACTTGCCTCTCATAAATATCTCCCCGAGTCTGTCAGAAAACCACATTTGTAAAATAACTCAAAGTGGCAATTTTACATGAACCATTTCCTGACTAATCATTTTTAAGTAATAGGAATTAAACATGCAAATATGAATGAAAACTTCTTTAACACTATTTAAGGCAAGAAAAGACTACATAGAATATTATGTCCTGGTCCTGTTCTAAAGTTTTCTGGATCACATAATTTTTTGTTTTGTTTTGTTGTGCTCATTTGTTTGTTTTCCTTAATCAACTATACAATATGTTTCTTGAGCAATTAGGGCTGAAAAGTAAATATATTATCAAAGTAATCGTATTAGTGGTTACCAAATAATAACTACTTCAAAATCAATTAATGAAATGCAATTCCATGCTCAATGTAATTTTCTAACAGTAAAATTATGCAAAGAAAAATGTCATACCCGGCCCAAAGTTCAATTTATGGAAAACATCAAATTAAGTAAATTAGAAAGAATTTATTTACAGTGTTCTATGGAATTTTTAAAACATATATAAAGCTAAAGAGAAAAAAAGAATAAATGACAGTGTGCCTGTCATTCAGTTTCAAAAATGATTAATTTCTGGTCAATCTTTTCTTCCATATCCCCCCATCCACCACACCACTGGATTGTTCAGAAGCAAATCCATAATCCATGTATTTTTTCTGCAAATATCCAGCATATATCTCTAAAAGATATACGCTTTCTTTAACATCATAACCTAAATATCATTATTACTCTAAAATAATAATTCTTAATTGTCATCAAATATTAGAAGCAAAAATTTTTTAAAACACCAACCTACTAGAAGTAGTTATTTAAAAATATACTATATGTTCCTAGTATATGTCAGAGACTATGCTAAACACCCCTAATGTAAAAATGAACATCCTCTTAAAATGGTCAACTGTTTTGGATAAATAGGTGGGCAAAATATGAAAGTGTTATGACAGAAAAAAGAATGTGTGTGCTTTCAGAAGGCAGAACAATGGTATCAAACCATAATGGGATAAGAACTACAGTAGAGACAACTTCAAACAGGTGACACCCTGTGAGAAGTAAATCAAGTGCAGTACTGTGTTAGAGCTCCCTTACACCAGCTTGCCAGAGCCAATTTGCATCTCTTTCCAATTTCACTTTCCATGCCACCACATTGGTTCCCTTGGTCATGATAGGGTTATTTACACCACAGAAACATGCAATCACCAGAGCTTTCCCTCCTGTCGTACAGAGAGCTGGCTGTTAAACATTTTTAAGCACAGTAATAGGTATGTTAAAGGGCTTTCTAGGTAGAGTGGGCAACTTACGCTAAGGCTCAGAGATGAGACAGGATGTAATGATATGGTTTAGCTGTGTCCCCACCCAAATTTAATCCTGAATTGTAGTTCCCATAATTCCCACATGTTGTGGGAGGGACCAAGGGAGGTAATTTAATCATGGGGGTGGTTACCCCATGCTGCTGTTCCTGTGACAGTGAGTCATTTGTCACAAGATGTGATTTATTTATTAAATATAAGGGTTCCCCCCACCCCTTTGGCTCGGTTATTCTTTTTGCTGCCTTCATGTGAATAAGAATATATTTGCTTCCCTGTACACCATGATTGTACGTTTCCTGAGGCCTCCCCAGTTACGCAGAACTGTGAGTCAATTAAACATCTTTTCTTTATAAATTACCCGGTCTCAGGCAGTTCTTTATAGCAGCGTGAGAACAGACTAACACAGATATTAAATGGTCAGTTTATCCACAATATCAAGTAGATTTGGTGAGACCCTATTGTCAGGACAAGAAACATTCTTCTCTCAGATAGCTGTGGCTCACTTTCTTATCTCCTTCAAATCTTTGCTGAAATATCACTTTCTCAATGAGGACCGTGCTGACCACTCTACTTAAAATTGCAAATTTCTGTTCACCCTTACCCTGCTCCGTTTTATCCTGAGTTCTTGTCATCTTCTAGCTTCTTTTTCTCCTTACTCCTTACCTCAGAATGTAAGCTCCATGAAGAAACATGTTTTGCTTCTCCATCAGTGTTTCCTAAATGCCTACACTGTGCATGGCATATTAAGTATTGAATGAATTACAATTAATCAATCAAATGAATATATGTTATAGAATTCCTACCTTAATCGAAGACACAAATTTGACTTTTTAGCTAGGTGGTATGAGGAAGGGAGAGATACATAGTAACTAACATTTATCAGGATCTGTCTACAAAGCATCAGATAATGTTGATGGGTGCTTTACTTCTCTCATTTAACACTTATATGAACCCTGCATGGTAAGCAACTATTACGATTTCAATAATAATGAAATTGGGAGTCAGGAGGTTTAAGTAGCTAGCTCAAGATAATGGAACAAGTCAATCAGAAATCAGAAATTCAAATCCAGGTATGTCTTTGCCTGATTCCCGGTATTTTTTATTATGCCACATTAACTTCAGAGTTTCTAAAATACACATTTTACAATAAATTTAATTTCAAGGTAAACATCACACATTGTACATTGAGTTTCCTGAGACACAGTATCTGAGACTCTGAGATGTGTTTGCAGGTGGTGCGTTGAAGAGGGTGCTCAGCAGCCACACCTGTTGGGGTGAAGGAAGCAGGACTGAACAGAGGGAGAAGCTGAGCTGTGATGCAATTGCAACAGAAGCCTCAGCCTATTCTATCAGGAGTTTTGGAGTAAATAGCCCTGCAGAATTGTTCTAATTGAGGCCAGGGAACCAAGCTCACAGTAATCAACACTCTGGACAGCTCGGGGAATGACCTGGTCTTAAAGGTGATCTTGGTGGCATATCACAGCATCTATTATATGACCAGATTAATATTATTATTATTCTCAAAAATGCTAGAGACTTTAACTACATTAAATTCATTTAAAAATACTTTAACACAGAATAATAAAAAACATAGGAGAAAATAAAACCAATATTTTGTATGATACACAAAATAAATACCAAATAGCAATTTAAGATAAAAAAATAGATAGTAATCAACTCAGTGGGAATCCAGAAGATTCTGTATGCCTTACTTTTGTACTTATCAACCAAATTAAGCCCCTTACCAAGCCAGCTTATGTACTAAGTCTCAATTGGCTTGCCTTCATTTCATAGACTCCTAAATTAGCATATTTTGAGAAGCAAAATAGGAGAAAAAATATTACCATCTTTACAAAGTATTTTTTGCATTGAAAAATGTAACAAAATAATTCAACATATATTTAGAAAACTTTTAGAAGGGTACTGGCATATTTGTTTTGCTGGACTCAAAGATGGGACATGGGCCAGCTCTTAATAGATAAGGATCACTTTTGGTTAGATACTCATGAAGAAAACATCATAGAGAAGTTGCTCAAACTCAATCAGGAAGGATGAGCAGGACCTTATAAGTGGCTATTGGATGGAGCATGAAATAGCACAGAGGCAAAGGAATGTTAAGTTTAAATATGCAGAGGCAGAACAGTGCCAGGGTCTCAAGAATGGTTAATATTATAATCCATATTTCTTGAGAATTTAGGTTTTTATTCTTGTATAGTAGAAGATAAAGCCAAAAAAAAAGTACATTTGAAGCAGTGTCATATGACTTGAAGTTCAAAATAATAAATTTGATGTTTGTTTAGTGGGCACTGGGATATAACAAAATGCTTTGAAGAAAGCTGTGCTATCATCAAAACAGCTTTTCTATATGGTCCTATCATAGGACAGCCTGCCCTAGCACTTATTAGCATGTATGGGACCTACAGCAAGACTGTAAATGAAGGCCCCCAGTTTCATATATCTAATAATACAAAAGTATCCTCCTACCTTGAAAAATATTTCTCAATAATCTGGAAGACTAAATTCAAACCATAACTTTTTTGTTCTTCAGAATTCCAAGCTCAACCCGGAATCATAACCATATGGCAATAGGTGACCCTGGCCCCCTCTACCAGCTATCTCCTGCTTTCTAACAAACCATGAATAGCCCACATATCCAACTGGGGTAAGAGAAGAAATGGTCCACTTGCTTCTCCCACCCCAATTAAATAGGCAGACTTGCTTCTAGGATACACACAACTGTTGTGCTCAACTTTTACTAGGAAGGACCCAGGAAGGAGCTTTCCCTGGCCTCGGAGGAAAACAAAAGTCATGAGTCTCCGGTTCCTAAAGGATGATCTAGAAGATGTGCAGGCTCCCCGTGGACATATCTGTCTGACCTCAAAGACTCTTTTTTCTTAGGGAAGAGGCACAGCAGAAGAGGGCCTCTGGAATCTAAAACTTAAAGCTCAGGCTTCGGGCAGGGGTCCTACTGCCTGGGTCTAAAGTTGTGGTGCTTTGATATACTGGGATATGATGAAAAAAGAAAAGCACATCTAATAGAATGAGCTACAGGTAAAGAAAAGATCTGAATTACAGTGGAAAAGGTGTTAAAAGAAATAAATGAATGAATGGTAGAAATGCTGTGGAAGAATTGTCAATAAAATTTGATATCCAAAGATGAAGGAGAGCTATGACACAGAGGGGTGTTTCAGAGGTTATTCTTAATGTCCAAGCCTGGGTGACCAGGTAAATGTAGGTGTTCTTACCAGAGAAACCTGTTTGAAGGGCAATTAATGCATCTGAAAAAGAAATTAAAATGCCAGTAGAGGCTATTCTCCCATGATATTTGCCTGTAGGCATATCTAACTATTTTCATGGGAGACCCAGGATCCATGATCCATTTCTGAACCTTGAAAGGAATAATAAAAACTGTAAACACAAACTATCTCATCACTCATGTAAAAATTATTTCCCATTCTCATAATCACATATAGTCTTGCTACTTTAAATCAAATTATTTGGTTGAGCAGCACTTTTCAGGATATTTAGACATTGCTAGAAGGAGAAACTGCAAGATTTATATTTCAGTTCTTAATGACTCACTCGGCTTTAGCAAATGGAAAATTAATGAAATTGTTGTTGCTAGTGACAGAATAATTTATCCAGCCTTCCTTTGAATAAGAATAGCAGTTAAAATGAGAAGCAACAAAAATAATTGTGGTATATGGTAGTTTCTGGTGTGTGACAGCTGATTTAATATTTTCATTACCTCTCAGGTGCATATAGGAACATGATGATCATAGGTTAGCTAATGGTAGTGTATGGAATAGTGTACACATGTAGGAAGTTAGAATGATATATCAATAGTTTCTTGTAGGAAGGTTTCTGTAACCTATTATTTTCCACGATCTCAAATCCATACTATTCTTGGGTAGGTCTAGAAATATAAAAGCCATACATTTATCTTTCCCCTATATATTTAAAAAGATTACTTTAAAATTAATTTGTTGTTATTTTAAATTTTTATCAATTTTAAGATTAACTTTATGTTTTACAATTATTGACAATTTGTGTTTGGTAATACAATGTAAAAGACTTAAGGTAAACAAATTCTATTTCTCCAGGTTAGCAAACCCATGTTTCTAAGGGAATTAAGTGCATATGGATGTAGGCAGTAGAAAACCTGTATTCTTCTTACAGAATGTGTGTGGAAAATGTTCCTTTCAAAACAACATGTTTCCCCATATGGGAAGCAGGCTTGCAGCAAAGATGTCGTCGAGTAGACAGTGAGAGTGGCAGTCAGCCATCTGGGCAGCAGACAACCATCATCAACTGCTGCTGAGGGCACCTCTAAGCACAGAAATTGACTCTCAAAGACAAGACCCTTTTGGCATATCCCTGCTTGCATGGTTTGAGTTATCCATTACTTGACTTGTTCAAAACTCCATGCCTTTATAGAAGATGATTACTACTGTCAGAGAGTTTATTGCACTCATGGGCACCTAATTCCATTTACCCAAATAAGCCCTAACGTATTCTGCTATTGGTGACTGTAGTAAAACCTATTGCAGAACTAAAATGTTATTAAAAGATGTTTTTGGCATTTGCAGATGTTCTAATTACTGTCACTATTATCAATATAATGAAAATATCCATCATCCACAAAGGTTTATTATATCCCTTTATAATCTCTGTCTCCTGCCATCTCTCATCTTTACATAAAATTCTATAGAATGGCAACTAATCTATGGTGACAGAAAGCAGATAATATCTTATCTTAGATAGATGTTAGATAGAATTATAGAATTATATCTGTATAGAATTATACAGCATGTACTGTTTTTTATCTGGCTTATTTCACTCATTATAAATATTTTTGAAGTTTTCATCATAATTATTTTGATATTAATCTATGTCTCTGAGTATATCAATATTTCACTATTTTTATTGCTACATACTACTTCATTGCATGGCTCTAGCACCATTGTTTATCTATTCATCTATTGATGCACATTTCTGTTGTTTCAAATTTGGAGATATTAAAATAAAGCTGTTATAACATTTTCGTACAAGTCTTTGTATGTACGTGAGTTTTCATGTTTCATGTAAATACCTGAGAATGAAATGGCTGGGTCAGATGGTAGGTAATATGTTTAAGTTTAAAGAAAAAAAAAACCTACCAAACTGTTCACAAAGTTGTACGATTTTATACTCTACATCCTCTCCAATACTTTATATGATCAATCCTTTTAATTTTAGGTATTCTAATATGTTTATAGTGGCATTACGTTATGGTTTTAATTTTCATTTCCCTAATGACTACTCATGTTGAGAACATTTTCACTTGCTTATTTGCCACTAGTTTCTCTTCATAATGAAATATCTGTTCAAATAATTTTGCCATTAAAAAAAATTGGGCTATTCATTTTCTCATTATTGAGATTTGAGAGCTCTGTATACATTCTGAAATCAAGTCCTTTTCAAATATGTGATTTTCAATATTTTCTCCTAGTCCATGGGTTGCCTTTTCTTACTTTAAATAGTGTTTTTCAAAAAACAGAAATTCTTAATTTTGGTAAAATCTAATTTATCTTCTTTTTTCTTTCTTTTTTTTTTTTTTTTTTTTTTTTTTTTTTTTGAGACAGAGTCTTGCTCTGTTGCCCAGGCTGGAGTGTTGCCCAGGCTGGAGTGCAGTGGCAAGATCTCAGCTTACTGCAACCACTGCCTCCTAGGTTCAAGGGATTCTCCTGCCTCAGCCTCCTGAGTAGCTGGGATCACAGGTGTATGCCACCATGCACAACTAATTTTTGCATTTTTAGTAGAGATGGGGTTTCGCCATGTTGACCAGGCTGGTCTTAAACTCCTGACCTCAAGTGATTGGCCTGCCTCCGCCTCCCAAAGTGCTGGGATTACAGGCGTCAGACACCAGGCCCGCCCCATTTTTTCCTTTTATAGATTACATTTTGATGTGAAAATCTTTACCTAACCAAAGTCAACAAAATTTATTGTCTATTTTTTCCTAAAGATTGTAGTTTTAGGCCGGGCGCGGTGGCTCAAGCCTGTAATGCCAGCACTTTGGGAGGCTTAGAACGGGCGGATGAGGTCACGGAGATTGAGACATCCTGGCTAACAGTTGAACCTCTCTCTACTAAAAAAAACAAAAATAGCTGGGCGAGTGGCGGGCGCACTGTAAGTCCAGCCTACTCCGGAGGCTGAGGCAGGAGAAATTGCATAAAACCGGGAGGCAGAAGCTTGCAGTGGCGCTGAGATGCGGCACCTAATCCAGGGCGACAGAGCGAGATCTCAAAAAAAAAAAAAAAAAGATTGTAGTTTTGATCTCACATTTAGGTCCACGATCCATTTTAACTTAATTTTTGTATGTTGTGAAAGGTATGGATTCAAGTTAATTTTTTTCTTGATGGATATTCAATTGTTTCAACATCATTTGTGGAAAATCTGACCTTTCTTAGGTGAATTGCATTTGAAACTTTGTTGAAAATCAATTGGTGAATTGTCCCCTTTAAATTTATATGCATATATTGAAGCCCTAACCCCCAGTGTGATAAGTATTTGGAGACAGGGCCTTTGGGAGATCCTTAAGTTTAGATGAGGTCATGAGAGTGGGGCCCTCATGATGGAATTAGTGCCCTTACAAGAAGATTTACCAGAGAGCAGGTGGTTTTTCTCTCTCTACATGAATTCACGGAGGAAGGGCCATGGGAGCACAAAGCCAGAAGGGTGTCTGCAAGCCAGGGAAAAGGCAATCAATAGAACTTGACAATGTTAGCATCTTGACCTCAGACTTCCAGCCATTAAAACTGAGAAAATAAATTTCTGTTGGTTAAGCCATCCAATCTATGGTAGTTTTTGTAATGGCAAAGCTGACTGAGCTAATTAAAATGGCAATACATGTATAGTTGATTTATGGACTCTTCATTCTGCTACACCAATCTATTTGTCTAACTTGATATCAATACCACATTGCCTTGGCTAATGTAGCTTTAAAGTAAGCTTTGAAATCGGGTAGAGTTAGTCTTCCAACCTTTCATTTTTTCTAAATTGTTCATATAAATTTTTGGTCCATATAAATTCTAGGTCCATTTAAATTTTAAAATCATCTTGTCAATTTCAACAAAAAAATCTTAATAACATTTTGATTGGGATTGCAGTGAATGTATAGATCCATCTGGGATAATAATACTGACTCTTACAATGTATGAACATAATATCTTCAGTTTTCTCTTGGAATCATTTTGTAATTTTCAGTGAACAGATTTTGCACATCTTTTACAAATTTATCTGTAACTACTCTCTAGTTTTTGATGCCATCATAAGTGGTATTTTTAATTTCAATTTCTAATTGTTGCTTGATTAAATCATGGGTACCTACAAGATTATTTATTGACATTTTTCAAAATGGCTCAGGAAAAGTTAGTGGACTTAAAGTCCTTTAAATACTACTGAAACATTCTAAAAATAATCTTACACTTTTCCTAAATGTCTGGAATACGGAATAAGGCATTTATCACATAGCATACCTTTCTCAAATACTTCTCATTTCCGTTTCATTGTATAAACAAGGAATAAGAACCATGCAATGCCAAATACAGTTGCAAATGCTCCTTTTATGCAGATACAGTCTTAATCAGAGTATGTGAGTAATGTTACACTCAAAGATTTTTTTCGCAAGGATTTAGAGGACTTTAAAACATTTCTTTTATAGGCATCAGAAGTGATTAGTGTAATGACAGTGAATCTAGCCAATTAAAATCTTTGTTGCCTGTCCAAAGTATGATTTATAACGAGTCATGATTTATTAACAATTGTATAAAGGAAAAATTAAGAAGCAATCATTTCAACATGGAAGGAATGAGAATGACAGAGACACAAAACACTGACTGAGTTCATTAGCAAGAAAATTAACTCCAAGTGAAACATTTTTATATCCATTTTCGAAGAGATTTTCAAATTTACATTATTTTTTCTTATCTTGTGGCACCTGAAGGGAATTATTTGTCTGAATGACATGTTGAAGAATAATAATGAGAGACTGAATTGTTTTTATAAGTAGCTCAATTTCCACCACAGAAAATGACCTTATGTTTTAGACAGTAGAGATAAATAAACCATTTTATGGAAAAGTACTAAGACACCCTGATGTTTCTCCAGCCTTCTATGAAAAGCTGATACCTTTTCTGTAAACAATCATTCATGTAAGCAGGTCCTTAGCTTTCCTCTAGAAGAAAAGTCCTCTTTCAAAAATCTCCTTGCATTTAACAGAAACTTTCTAAACAACCAATTTCCTAACTTACTTAAAACTGGTGTATTTTTTCTTTACATTAGTTACTGGTCAGTTACTGATAATTTTTACCTATTATAATGAGCTAAACCAAGAATTTAGGCATACCTGAGTCTAAGGTACACACTAAGACATTAGCAAGATGATGATGACGATGATGATGATGATGATTTTATTTTTATTATTTTATTTTATTTTATTTTTGAGACGAAATCTCACTCTGTCACCCAGGCTGGAGTGCAGTGGCCGGATCTCAGCTCACTGCAAGCTCCGCCTCCTGGGTTTACGACATTCTCCTGCCTCAGCCTCCCGAGTAGCTGGGACTACAGGCACCCGCCACCTCGCCCGGCTAGTTTTTTGTATTTTTTAGTAGAGACAGGTTTCACCGTGTTAGCCAAGATGGTCTCGATCTCCTGACCTCGTGATCCGCCCATCTCGGCTTCCCAAAGTGCCGGGATTACAGGCTTGAGCCACTGCGCCCGGCCAGCAAGATTATTAAGTAAATTCAAACAACAACAGCAACAACAACAATTTTTTTTGTACAACTAACTTTATATTTCAGGTGAAGGTGTTCAGAGAAGTTCAGAGTAAGGATTCAAATTCTGTTTATTAAATTATCTTCATTATTGTGGAGGTGGTCTAGTTCAAATGCTAAGGTGCTCCTATACAAATATCAATCATTTGAGATATGAAAGGGAGGTTACGTGTGTGTATATAATTTTTTTTGTGAATTACGGTTTCTCTAAAATCAGGATATAGTTTCCATTAATTCTCTAATGAGTTCCTTGACATCAAAGTCCAATGGGCTATTATATCACAGGTATCTTTTAATTAAGGTCTATATAATGGATCCAGGCATCTTCAGAGCAACAGGTCAGCTTCTACATGCGTATGTATTTGGGTCCTGTGCTGTGCTGGGCTTCCAGGTTCTAACATCCCATTTGGAGATTGTTGTAAGTTCAGCTACTCTTCCATGCCAGAACAGACTAATTACAAAATGTTACTACAAATGAATACTTAAAAGTGAAATAAATCATGGGGATGATGAGGACCTAACAAATCTCAGTATGATTACGGCATGGGTGGTGAAGCAGGATGTAGCTGATGATGAGACTGCAGCAATGATATGGGAGCAGCTCTCACAACAGCGAGCACCAGAGCAAGCCTTTGAGGAGAAAAATGGCATGGCCCGATTTGCTTTAGAGAATTGATTTGCTTTAGTGAGTTGATGTGTCCTTTCAAAAGATATGTTGAAGCCCTAGCCCTCAAATCTGTGAATGTAATTATATTTGAAAATAAGGTCTTCCAGATATAATCAAGTTACAGTGCTGCCATACTGGATCAGGATGGGCCCTACATTCAATGACTGGTGTTCTCATAAAGAAAGATTTTGATACAGAGGCACACGCAGAAGGAAGACAGCCATGTGAAGACAGTGACAGAAACTAAAGTGATGTAGCTCCAAGCCAAAAAATGCCAAGGACTGGTGGGAACCACCAAAAACTAGGAGTGAAGCATGGAACAGATTCCTCCCTAGAGCTTCAAGTGCCTGGTGACACTTTGACTTTGGATGTCTAGCCTTCACACCTGTGAAAGAATAAATTGCTATTGTCTTAGCCACCCAGTTTGTGGTAATTCATTATGGCCACACTAAGGAACTTAATACAAATACTTTATCATCATCACAAAGAGGGGAATGGATGAAAAGTGAGCAAGACTGGACAAAGGGAGACCAATTAGGTGGCTGTCCTATAATTTAGGTGACAGACAGATCATGGTGGCACTAACAGGAACAGCAGCATGAGGATGGTAAGAAGCAGGTTGAGAGTTGAAGTTGAGAGTTATTTAGGAGGTAGAATGAACAGGATTCGTTATTATGAGAGGAAATTTTAGGAGAAGAAAGAGTCAAGGATAATGTCCAAATTTCTGGTTTGATAAACACTTATAATATTAACTTGGAAAAGAATAGATTTGGTTGGAGTCGGAGAGTAAATGAGTTTACTTTCGTCCAAGGGATATGTGAGATACTTGTGTAATAGCTAAGTTGATTTGCCCCATAGGAAAAAGTTCTGGGGTGGAGATAAAATGTTACTATGATATTCTTTGCTTCTCCTATAGCACTTAGTACCTCAATTATTTTAGTCTCCTCTTTATCTGTATATCCTGAAGAGGAGAATAACTCAGGCCAGAAAAGTGAGAAGACAGCATCTTTTTGTTTTATTTATTTTTTTTGTTTTGTTTTGTATTGTTCTGTTTTGTTTTGGACAGCCACAAATCCAGAACAACAGAAATAAAAATTCCCACCAGACACTGTGTTACTTTTTCCATAGATTATTCACTATAATCCTCACAAGAATAATCTTCACTAAAACCAAATTAATTTTAACATTCACTAAAATGAAAAGAAAAAAAAAAAGCAAAACAATAAACCCCAAGAGTCTCAGGTGCTGGAAAGAGAAGGGTCCCAAGTCTGGAGAAACAAGCTGGAGCTGCACAGGAGTCATGAGGACTGGGTGAAGGAGCCTGGTGATGACCCCTTGGGAGAGGGCGACTGGGATTGACTCCTTCAAAGGCCAGAGTCCTGGAGCATTTCGACACAAAAGGCACACGCAGTATAAATAACTCTCTCTGTCAGCCCAAGTAAATGTCAAGAGTCTTTCTCTGAGAGAAACAGAAACCCAAGCCTTGTAACTGGAAGAACTGAATTCTTTCAGTGTTATCTTCGAGTTACAGGGATATTAAGCCAAAACGTATCCTTGCAGAGGCAAATATGAAACATATAAAATATGTATATGGAGATGCTTCAATAACATGGGCACAAGAAAATCATCCCTCAGCCCACTAACTCCACTGAAAATGGGTATGTGGTAGAAAATAAAAATACCAAAAACACCCAACCCCACCCAAGACAAGCACACCACAGCTATACTGAACCACACAAGGAAGGAAAGTTGGTGGAAGTGGCAAATGGAAGAATGTGTGAACCCCAAAAGTGAAACTAACAGGAAGTTTCAAAGAATTTGACATTCTAAAATTAATTTCTAAAGACATACAGCAAAAAAAGATGATATAAGAAACAATGTAAAAGATATTTAAGATGTCCATTGCAGCAACATGGATGCAGTTGGAGGCCATTATCCTGAACCAGTTAATGCAGAAACAGAAAGCCAAATACACATGTTTTCATTTATAAGTGGGAGCTGAATATTGGGTTCATATGAACACCATCATGGGAACAATAGACATTAGAGAGTCAAAAAGAGGGGAGGCAGAGATGGAAGCAAGGGTTGAAAAACTACCTATTAGGTACTATGTTCACTACCTGAGCAATGGGAGTATTAGAAGCCTAAGCCTTAGCATCACACAGTATACCCATGTAACAAACCTGTACATATACCTTCTGAATCAAAATTAAAAATGTAAATAAATAAATAAATAAATAAATAAATAAAGGAAAAGAAAAAATATATTTAAAAATAATAAAATAATGGCAAGGATAATACCTCACATTTATCAAGGACTTAGTATTTTCCAGGCATTATTCTAGTATGCACACATACTATACACATTATTTGGCCTATTAATCACCTTGACCCTATGTGGCAAGTACTATTATTCTACTTTTACAAACCATGAAGCTGAAACAGAGAGATGACCATCAACAAGATCACATATTTCATAAATAATAGAGCTGGGGTTTGAACCCAGGAAGTCTCATTTCAGAGCTCACACTTTGGTGCACCAAGTAGAAATTCTAAAATTACTTTTATAAAATAGTCATTGGAACCTACTCAGTGATTAATTGAACTGAAGACTTGATACAATTGAAGGAAGAAAACTGCACGACCATCTGAGAAAATCTGTCCAGCTTCTATTACAAATGTAGCACCAGATGACACACAGAGAGAAGATACAAATGTGAATAAGGAGGTAAGGGCATGATGATGAGGTTAAGTCTAGGTCACTAAGAGTTTCAAAATGAGAGAAGAGAGAAAGTGGGGGAAAGAATATATGCAGAAACAATGCTGAGAATTTTCTAGAATTGAAAAAAACTGCATTCTCAAAAGTAGGAGATGCACAGAGTTTTATTTATTCTTCATTTATATCTGTACCTACATTAAGTATAGCAAAAATGCATAAGGTCAAAGACAGAAACAGCTACCAGAGATAGAGACAGTTTACCTATAAAGGAATGGTGATTTGACTGACTGCAGAACATGAATGTAAGAAGACAATGTAATAACACTTCAAATGCTAAAGAAAAATGAAATTCGACCTAGATATTTACACCTAACCCAAAATTCATTCTTGTGTAGGCAAGGGCAGAATGTATAAGCTAATCATCTCTTCAAATAATAAATCTAAAAGAAATGAGGTGGGTTATAGAAGCAATAGTGGACAAAGGAATTTGTAAACAAGTTGATAAATGTTAAATAATTAAGTTTTGGTTGTGTCTGAAAAAATACAGTAATAATAATGATTAGTATTTGGGGACCAGTAGAAAACTACCTAGAAGATGGGTAGGAATAATTAATTTGGATTTCAACACACTTACTATTATTTTATTACTCAAGAGAGGAATAGAGGTATTGATTAGTGTTACATGTTAAATATACATATTAAAATTTAAAGGTTAATCATTAAAAGAATAGAAGGCAAAACTTCTAAAGGAAGGAATGACATAAGTACAATGACTATGACAATAGAAGGAAAAGAAAAAAATAATATATTGATCCAGAATGAAACAGAATAATATTTCACATGTGTAAAAGTTTAAATACAAATTTAAAAGCTCACGTACATGAATACATATATATACAATAAATTATAGACACATTTATAGACACATGAGCCATGAGGAAGCATACAGTCAGCTTCAGAATGGTGACGGTAGGAAGGAGAGGAAGTACGGGGTGGGATACAAAAGCGGCTTGAATAGTGTTTATAACATTTTACTTCTAATAAATACTAATCAAATTCAAATATGGAAAAATATTAAAATGCCATATCCAGTACATAATTTCCACACTATAATTTTATTGTTTTATCTTTTCTTTTTTGTTTGTTTGGTTTTTTTTTTTTGAGACAGAGTCTCACTCTGGCACACAGGCTGGAGGGCAGTGGTGTGATTTCGTTCACTGCAACCTCTACCTTCTGGGTTCAAGCGATTCTCCTACTTCAGCCTCCCTAGTAGCTGGAATTACAGACTTGTGCCACCACAACTGGCTAATTTTTGTATTTTTAGTAGAGACAGTGTTTCATCATGTTGGCCAGGCTGGTCTCAAACTCCTGACCTCAAGTGGTCTGCCTGCCTCAGCCTACCAAAGTGTTGGGATTACAAGCATGAGCCACCATGCCCAGTGAAATTTTATTAATTTTTTAAAGGAAGAAAAAATATACATCAGAAGATAAAACAAAGAAGCAAGTTCAGGAATGTTAATTAACTTTTCCATGATCACAGGCTATGAGGTGAAAACAAACAAGGAAATACAGATTTCTCATATCAATGTCTGTTCAACTAACTTCGGCTAATTCATTTTTGCATTAACATGAACAGGGCCTGGCATGTGGCACAGGTGCTCAGAATGAGAGGCAACAGCTGAGAAAGTTCTTGGAGGGAAGTTCCTTGCTGACAGTGGTTTGGTATTAAATGCCACAATTTAACAGGCAGCCTCAGGGTTGCACTTGGCATTCAGGGGTCTGTTCCAGTTGGAAAGAAGCCAATTCTCAAAGAATCAGAAGCTATGACCTAAGAAAACTTAAAGATCATCTAGTTCAATTGGCTTAGTTTACAGGAGCTTAACTGGCTTGCTCAAAGTCAATCAATGAGTGGTTGACTCAAATTCTAATGCTATGTCAATTTTACCAGTGCACTAAACTTTATCAAGTGGTAGCAGAACATTGCTGGTATGATGATGTGGTGATGATGATGACAAAGATGATGACGTAGATAAAGATGATGGTGGTAGTGATGATGACAGCTCACTTTGGGGAAGCATTAAACTAAATTCTAGGCACTCACCCAAATTCTTTATAAGTATCCTTTTGATTCCTCCTCCAATAACCCAAGTAGTCAGGTATAATTATAATCCCCATTTCAGATAAAATAAATTCTTCTCAGTGACTAATCATTAATAAACGACAGCACAGGTTCCGAACCAGGCAATCTGACTCTGAACTGGATCTCTTAACCATGTGCTGTGCTGAAGACTCAAATGTTAGGGGAAAGAAGGGAAGGTGGCCACTGGGAGCTTGATCCCATCCCTTTTGGGTGCAACTTGGTCTACTATATTTCCTGTTACTGGAGATGCAAAGTGGATATTCGGTTTAGAATTTGTCATCATCTGATGTTCATATCTATTCCATGTGGTTTCAAGTCAAGCAGGGATTTTGAAGCAATGGTAAGTCAAAATATAAATGGATGGACCTATGAGTTATTGAACTAAATGTGAAGTGACTGCTCTTAAACACACCTTTAGTTTTCATATATATAGGGAATACTTCTGTAAAAAGTAAACATTTTATCCTCTCCTTGGTGTGTATAAACCCTTATCACAGTAAGAAAAGAAAAAAAAAAAAAAGATGCTTGTGTAATTTATTTTATGTCAACCAAAGTGAAAATGACTCAAAGTTTTCTAATAATAAGATGCTATTGGTTAAAGGATGTTAATAATACTGTTTATAAGATGACTCAATTTATGACTCTACTATCTGCACTCAACAAGAAAACAAAGCTTGTTACTTTTAGAGGCAGAACTGTATAGTGGTCAGGAGTCTTGAGTTCTGGAGAAAGGGTATTGAGTTTACATTTCAGCAATGACACTAAATTTTCTACTGTGTGCTTAATCAGTACTAGTATTTATGCACTCTCAAATTTAAAAAGAATGGTCAAGCATATATTCATTTCACTCAGTCTCCAACCAGCAACTTATCAGTATTTCAATTACCTGCTGAACAACCGCAAGAGAATAAAACCAAAATTCTCAGTATACACAAATTTTATTTGTGAGAAAAACACAATCTAAAATTCTGTTCTGTACACATAGAGAATGCTGGCTATAAAATTTTATTCCAAGTATAAAACTATATAGTTTGTAAACACGCATAGCTATTACCCAAAGGATATAAACAGCTGCCCAAAAGATTTTATATATCAAAGTTATATCAATTTCCAAGTAATTTAGAAGGAAACAAGTGAAACAAATCAATTCGATTTGCAAAATGTTGGAATTTCTCATGAAAAATATTGAAATGCAAACAAAAGATTTAACAAACCTAGACCCAGTGAAAAACACATTACAGACATAGGATATCAAACTGTTAAAACGTCAAAAAATCAAAACAAGACAATAATCAAGATGGGTTAACTTAATAGGTTTCCTTCATTTGAAGCAAAATACAGCTTTTAAAGAGGCATAGCTTAGTGATAGAAATCACAAAATGGCATCCAGATGCCAAACAGTTTGCAGAAATGGTTTGCTGGTTTACAGAGCTCTTTAAAAAAATCGGGTTACAAAATCACATTTCATATTTCTAAAATCTAGTTTTGTTTTTTTTTTTTTTTTTCCCTGCTTTTCTTAAAAAGCCGAGGTTACTTTCTTACAGAGCAGCAGCAAGGTGGAGTTCAGTCATTTCTGTCCTCATCACATTAGGTGTTCCAGTTTGCCACCTGTTTTACTAACCTATTGTAGTATTCACATCGCTAGCCTGCCCCCTATTGTCAAGCGAGCTCATAACTCCTATCCACTGCCAGGCAAATTCAAGTCGTGAATGTGATCGATGGCAGAAAGGACTTTAAGACTGGACATTATTTAAGAGGTTCATTTGTTCATCTATTCAATCATTCACTCATTCATTTGTTCAAAAAATATGTGGATATTTGATAAAAGCCAGATACTGGGTTCAAATAAGAATATAAACATTTGGGACTTCTTTTCATTTAGGTATTATGCAATCATACATCTGGAGGAGCTTACCAAGGTGTATGAAATACAGTTGAGGACACAATATTAGCAAATTTTAGGAAATGAAATAAATTCTAAAGAGTTCCAATAATTTAAATGGTCCCAAAAGATGGAGAATTTAAAGAAAGAAGGGGTGGTCAACAAGGCAAAATCATGGTTGAGAAGTGAAGTCAAATGAAGAAAAAAATAAAAAGACCATTTCATGAGATAAGTAGCAAATCTCTGGTGTCATGTAAGAGGGCACTTAGAGTAGATAATAAAACCAGGTTCCATAGCGAGAAAGTGCGAATAAGAGCATAAGAAAGAAAGAGATGTGAGTTAAATGGGGGTAAGGGGTGGATGCGAAGAGAAAGTGTGGGGCTGGATGCAGACAGGGAAGTGGGTTGGTTATTTTATAGGCTATGGGAGATGCCAAGTGAAGAGGACTGAATATGTGCAAAAGAAAGTCTTGGCACCAGAGAGTTCACAAGAATAACCATAACTGAGAAGCAATTCAATCTAGTTAAAGAACCATTAACTTAAATTTTGATATTACAGCAAAATTTGGCAACTTTTCCATGAGCTACATCCACAGGTTACTTCTTGGTACAAATTTTAGGATGGTATTTTCACAATGAAAGTTTTCTTTAATTGGCACCAACATTCAGTAACAATAAGCTACAAAAGAAAATCTATTGATTACCAATTAAGCCTTATTTTCTGGCATTCTACTTGTGACCTCAACGTTTGTAAATATTTCTGGTTCTTTGGTTCTGCTGGAAATAACATTGTTTTCCACAGAGGTATTTAATCTTGGTCCAATGAAATCCAGTGTCATCTTTCTACAAAATGCACCTGATTTCTATAAAATGCCATCTTTCACCACATTTAATAATCAAAGGAAAGCAAGATTAAGATACAGATCATAATGCATTTATACTAGAAAGATAATGTTTATTTCACTCTTCTGTATATCTACACCAAACATACTATTTCTTCCAACTTTGACATTGAAAAAAATCTAATGGCAACTACATGTTCATCAGATAAGGATCAAATGAACTCAGTAGGAGAAAAAAGGAAAGTTGAGAATAGTTATTTCTGAATTTTCATAAGGTAATATAGCCTGAATAAGATGACTTATCAGAATATTTTTATTTCACTTATTAAGCTGTGAAACAGTCAGAAAGAAAATAAAACCTGTCATCTGTTTGTGGCTTAAGAAACAATAACTTCCTAAATTACTTCTTAGAAGTTCTTTGAAGCAAAAGGCTCATAATGTAATTTTTTAAATGAAAGCACAATTTGAAATGAAAACAAAACTGGCTGTTCCCATATGCTAGGAGTAAATTATGTCCTATTGCTGTCCCTCCCTAGGAGACGCTCCCACACCCAAAATTCAATCGGAAAATAAATGTTTATTGGTTGTTGCTTATTCAAGTAGTGTATATACATACAGCACTGAATGTTGAAAAGGCTCATCTATATTTAATGATAACTGAGATACACTGCTTATTGGAAAATGAGAGTAGGATACCCAAATATGTTTGTCATACATTCTGTAAAATGCATGGTATAAAGTCAACTCAGTTTTTCCTCCATAATACATGAGAAGAACCCCCAAGTGCTTGCTTCTTAATTCTTAGTTTAAAAATACAGTATCATTCTCACAGAAGTACACATCTACTAGTCTAGCCTTCACAGCCTATCCCATAGTGAATCCAGATGTACATTACCTCCACCTACTCTTCCATCACACCATAAGAGTGACAACAATTATGACCTACAAGTGAACCCTGGGAAAGCTTCACTGCCTTGTGATCATTGTAATGTCAGTGGCAGGCCATCTGGAGCTGCTGCCGCCATCACACTGGCTGCAGCAGGAAGGCATGGCCAGGTCTGCACACCCATGGAGCCAGCAGGAGCCAGGACAGGTAGGACCCCCACCCCTTCTGTGTTGGGATGGGAGCTCCCTGGGTGCCACTGTAGCTGCCCAAGCCACGACTATGGACCCAGGCATCCCTGTGCTCCAGGGCTGGGAGTAGGCAGGACCCCTGTCCTCCAGGGCAGGGCTGCAGTCACCCAAGTCGTGGGCAGGCAGGGGGAGGCAGGAGCTCTGTTCTCCTGGGTGCAGCTACAGCTGCCCAAAATCACGGCCACGAACCCGGGCCTCCTCTGTGCTGTTGTGGGGCTAGAAGCTAACAAGATCCCTGCCCTCTTGGAGGCAGCTAGACCCAGGCATTTCTGCACTCTTGGGGGCCTGGGATCAGAAGTGCCTGCTCCCACTGCCTGGCTTCTCTCTGTTTTTGGCTACCATCCTGATTTTGGAGGAAAGTTGGGACTGAGCCCAGGTGCTGTCACAGCCCGGCCAGGTGTGCACATGATCAAGGCAGTGCTGACATGCCAGTACCCTGCCAATTCGCCCCCCTCTGGGCTTTGGGCGCCAATGAGCATAGGAGGGAATCCAATGGTGGGCTGAGGGCAGCTTGGCAACAGCAGGAGGCAGACAGGTTCCTGGGCAGAAAGGGAGTGGATGCCCAGCAATGCTCCATCTTCAGGCCAGGGAGGGCCTGAAGGCTGGAGGCCAGGCTGCTAGTCCCATGGACCGTAGTGGGAACTTGCAGTGTCTTTTCTGGACCTGCCTATTGTCGCTCATGAACCAATCAGCATGTACTTCCTCCCTTCTGAGGCCCATAAAAGCCCCAGGCTTAACCAGAGCAGAGCTGACATTAGGATGACCAGCTGCAGAGAGGACCTAGGCACTGTAGGGTCTCATCTCTGTTGAGAGCTGCAGATGATGGGACGACCAGCTGCAGAGAGAAGCTACCCTCTCTGCTAAGAGCTGAACACTCATTGGGACACCTTGGCTATGGAGAGGGGCTGCCCACTGCCAGTTTTCTCTGAGCTGTTCTACTGTTCAATGAAGCTCCTCTTTGTCTTATTCAACCTCCACTTGTCTGCGTACCACATTCTTCCTGGTCACAGGTCAAGAGATCGGGAACCACGGAATGGAGAGGCTAAAAGAGTTGTAACACAAACAGGGCTGAAACGTGCCCCTTACTTGCCACATTGCAGGTGAAGACAAGGAGAGAAGAGCTGCAACCCTTTGGGGGGCACAGACTGGGGAGCTCCCCGAGCCAGGGCTGTGACTCTCGGTTTGGGGCTATGCAGTTCCTGGTGTCTCTAAGCTTCCAGGCACGACCACATTCCCTGGTGCCAGCCGGGGAAGCTCCTTGTGGTGTGCTTGGTCCAGCTGCAGCCTTACAAAGAGCCCATGCCAGCACCTGGAGCTGCGCACCTCACAGCAGCAGCCAGATTGTTTGCCTGTGCAGTGGCCGGACCCCACGCTCACTCACACACCCCTTGCCACTTCATGCCTGACTTGCAGTCTCCCTTGAAGGTGTGGGAACCAGGTCAGTGGTGTGAACTGAGTGCAGTCTGCCAGGCCAAGTGGGCACACTGAGCCCAGTGGGCCCGAGCAAAACTCGGTCAAAGGTGCCACCAGCCACTGGTTTCCAGCCAGGAAATTGACACCCCAAAGATCCCATAACAATTGTTGGTACAAACAGGTTTAAGGATTTCAAAAATTTCAAACAACCATATTAATGATTCTAGGTAAAATCATTGCACAAAATGTAGCAGGGACTTCCTCTCTTTAAAGTTGCAATTAAGTACACAAACCTGAAAATGTTTCCGATTAATATAACACTGATTTATTAGAAATTAAGGAATTTATTCTACAACCTATTCAAACAGATTCCAAGTCCAGCTGAAAATAAATAACAATTGATTTATCATCAAGGGTCCATATTTGATATTGGGATAAGTACCAAATAAAAAGCCTATTGTGCTAGGAGCTCAAAATTTCAGACAGGAATTTATGTAGCACTCAAACAAAAACCTGTATTACACATGATCGACTTACCCCTGCAAGGCTTTCTCTCCAAACCAGTCTCCTTTTCCTAAAGTTCTAAGAAAGACTGGGTCTTCACTTGGTGAGTCTTCACGAGTGACATTTACCTACAAAGAGATACAATGGAAGTTTAAATCCACTGCTTACCTACAATGAACAAAGGAACACTAATTAATGAGGTTAATTCCATTTCTTGTTTATTTTCTGAATTTATTTTATAAAGAAAAAAACCTTTAAATTACCACTAACAGGACCAAAGAACAATATTACAAATTCCCAGGAAAACCACAAGAGCTCACCTCCAAATATTTTGTTATCCTTTCAAGTTATTTTAAAGAAATAATACATTACTAGTAAATTTGATCTCACTCCTCATCTCCATTCTAATTTTCCTGCCTGTATGAAGCAACCACTATAATGAACCTAGTGAGCATTCTGTCCATCTTTTTTATGTGTTTATGTACATGTATTTTTAAAATATATTAATAATATAAGTAGTATTCCTCATTCTGCAACTTACTTTTTTCCCTTAATATTGTTTTAATTATTTATTCCGTGCTCTTAGGTATAAATCTCTTTCATTCATTTTAATGTATGAGTTTTATCTCATTATGTAAATATATTTACTTACCCATATCTTGTAAATTGGCAGTTATATTGTTTCCATTTTTTTCTTTCTTTCTGCTGAAATGAACAGCCTTTTACATGCCTCCACAGGCATATCCTACTTTCTCTAGGATAAGCCTGTCCCTTTCCCTGAGAAGAATCCAGCTTTCATTTGAAGACACATCACATTTTCATAAAGATTTCTTGCATGGTTCTAATTGACTATATCCCTAATAATTCATATGCTTCATTTGGTAGGATTTATATTTCTAAAGATGTATACACTACATACATGCCCTTTTTTACTATACTAAATAAAGTGCCCTTAAAAGAAAGTTGTATTTCTTTGGCATTCTCCACAAATTATAATAAGCACTCAATAAATAGTTGTAAATTGTTTTAACAGAATGTGTCATTACTAACAAGATAGATAGCCTAGAACACACAGGACTTGTGACTTAACAGAAGGCAAGTGATAATGTTTTTTGTTGCATGAATGAAAACAAAAATAGAGTAACTTGTACCTTTGTGTTAATTCATATCTCCCTCAAGCTCTACTAACATTCATAAAACTGTCTTTTTGTCATCCAGAAAGGTTAAATAGTTAAAATTCACCTACCTGGAAAATGTGATGAAGTAAAAAACTAATTTCTTGAAACAATGCTAAAAACACTTAAACACATTTAATAATACTATGTTTCAGGTTTCTGAATCTAGAGATTAGATGTCAAAGACCAGAATTTTTATAAGTATTAAGAAGGTCTGTGTAAGGTGGAGGAAATTCAATTATTATTCTCCACTGATCCATTTGATTACTCCTCCACACAGTGTTTCAAAACCATGGAAATTCAGTTTTTAACACTTTTACTTACCACTAAGCTGTATCACAGAGACACTAATTTGTATGCTGACGAGGCTTTTATAGATGCGGAATCTTCTGTAGGGAGTCAGATCTAAAATAAAAGTTACTGGGCCCTTATTCTTGAGGTTCTGATTCACTCATGTTCATATAAAAGCTAAAATTTAGTTTCTTTGTTTAAACAGTATTCCATTATATGACTATTATGCAATGTACTAATTCTGTAGATATAAATGTGGGTGGCTTCCAGTTTTATTTTTGTTATATTTTGTTTTTATTGTACTATTAACTGTGTTACTGTGAACATTCTTATACATGTGCTCTAGTGTCCATGGCTAAGAGTTCACTAGGGCCAACGTTTATGGATAAAGAACAAGGTTATTAAGTATATGCATCTTCAATTTTACTAGATATTAACTCACTCTTGGTACAATCTTACATTCCTACCATCAATGGATGAAAACGCATATTATATTAGACTGTTATCAATACTTAATATTGTCAGACTTTGATTTTTTTCCAGAAAGGTAGGTATTAGATGGTATTTCCCTTATTATTAATGGAGGTGGGAGATTTTATCATCTTATTTTTTGAGCCACTTGTGCTTCTTTTGATTATGTGTCTGATCGTGCTTTTGCCTATTTTCTATTGGACTGATTATCTTTACTTTGGTTGTCCATTCACAAGAGTGTGGTTTGTCTAAACCATCTTTGTGATGTCTTGTTGAACAAATTTATTAATTTTAATGCAATTACACTTAACCATTTTATCTTTTATTGTTTGCATTTTAAAATATCTTATGCAAGAAATCCTTTCTTATCCCAAGATAATAGAAGTATTCTCCCAATTACCTTTTAATTTTTTCCTAATTTTTCTTTTCACATTTACATCTGAAAGTGGCATTGTGTATGGTGTGAGCTAGGGATCCCATTTTATTTATGTCCCTATGCATAACCAGTTGTGATATCTGTAGTGTCCACGCTATCCTAAATCAAGCTTCCATATTATAATGGATCTTTATCTGGGCTCAACATTCTTACTCTGACATATTTGTCTGGTTTTCAGTCAAATTAAGGCCACATTTTTTTCCATTACCTGAACCTTATAAAAAGTTTTGATATATACTGTAGTAACTCCCAACGTGTTTCTCTTTCTTTCAGATGTTCTTCCATGTTGGTGTTTTGCTCTTCATTATAATATTTTAAATACAATTTTCTTCTTAAAAGACTTGAACATTTTCTTGTTACAGATATGCCTAGATACTTGATTTTGAAATGGTATTTTAAAACATATTTTAGTTACTTGGTACAGTATTTAGAAAGGTACATGAATTTTTAAGTTATCATATAGTAAATTTAACTTCCATCATACAGTAAAATTTACTTCTTTTTTGGAATATAGTTGTGTGAACTTAAACACATGGATAGTTTTGTCTAATTCCCAGAACAATTAGATACAGAACAATTTCTCCAGAAACTCCTTCATGCTATGTTTTGTAGTCATATCCTTCTCATTCCTCACCCCTATAGTCTGTTCTGCATCAAACTAATTTTAACTTTTGGAGAATGCCATATAAATGAAATAATAGAATATTTAACCTTCTCAGATGTTTTTTTCTTACTCAGCATTAGGCCTTGAAGATTCATCCAAGTTGTTGCATGGTTCAATAGTTTATGTTTTTTATTGCTAATATTTCATTGAATGAATATAACATAATTTGTTTATTTCTAGTTTTGGCAATTATGAATAGAGATGCTACAAACACTGATGCAGAGTTTTTGTGTGAGCTATATTTTCATTTCTCTAGAATAAATATCACAAAGAGCAATTGCTGTGTCATACGGTAAATGTTTATTTAACTTTATAAGAAACTACAAATTGTTTTCCAGAATGGCTTTACCATTTTGCATTCCCAAGAGCAGTGTATGAGAATACTGGTTGCTCTGCATCCTCACTAGCACTTGATGTTGTTAATTTTTGTTTTCAGATTTAGCCATTCTATTAAGTATGCAGTAGTATCTCAGTATTTCAATATGCAATTTTCTAATGACTAATCATTTTGAACACCTCTTCATGTGCATATTTGCCATTTGTGTATCTTCTTTGCTGATGTGTTCAAGTCCTTCATTCTTTTATTTTTTGTTAGTGGGCACTTCAGTGTTTTTTGTTGATTTTTAAGTGTTTTTTTTATTGATTTTTAAGTGTTTTTTATATAGGTTCAATAAAGGATAGGATCAATATAAGCCCCTTACCAAATGTGTACTTTTCAAATAATTTTGCCTGTTAGTAATTTGTCTTTCCATTCTCTGAAAAGTGTTTTTCGCAAAATAAAAGTTTCTAAATTTGGTAAAGCCCAATTTATCATTTTTCTCTATGGATTGTGCTGGTGGTATCATGTCTAGGAACTCTTCCTATCTAGCCGCAAGTCATATATTTCTCTTGAAAGTTTTATAGCTTTGTTTTACTTTTAAATCTATTACCAATTTTAATTTAATTTTTATTGAAGGTATAAAGTCTAGGTCAAGGTTCTCCTGTTTTGGTCCATGGTACCAATGGTTCCATCACCATTTGTTGAAAAGACTTTCCTTTTATTGTCAGTTGCTTTCATTTCTTGATTGCTCTGTTTCTCATCCTAAGTATGTGAACTGTAGGCATATTGTAGATACCACTTATCAGGGCAAGAAAGTTCTCTTATATTCTCAATTTGCTGAGAATTTTTTTTATGAATGGATGTTACACTTGTCACACCCTTTCACTTCATCATTTGACATGATAATGTGATTTGTTTTCTTTAGACTGTTAATATGGTAGAATACGTTGAATGATATGGTTTTTTCAATATTCATTTATAGTAAAATATCCAGTTCTATAATGTCCAATACAGTCACCACTAGCAGCTATTGCAATGTGGCTACTGCTACTGAGAAATTAACATTAAAGTTAAGTTAGGTAATTTTACTTTAATAGCAAGTGTGACTAATAGCTATTATATTGGGTTGTGTAGAGATATAGAACAGTTCCATTAATAAAGAAAAATGTACTGAATAATGCTAATTTGCTAAACTCTTATTAATTTTAATAATATATATTTCTACATAAAATCCTAAATGAAACTCAAAACATGTATAAATAATTATTGTTTCTTTATTTACAAATATTATTTATTTTTCTTAACTTACTATAGTATTTGGGATGTCTAGTACCACACTAAACAAGATTGGTAATAATATATATCTTTATCTTGTTCTTGATATTTAAAAAAGGTTTTCCAGAGGGTTCACCATAATGTATACATAAATATATGTATACATATGCAAATAAAATTTCCATAACAGAACACTTTTTATATTAAAAAACATTGAGCATTGTGTTAAGGCAACATGTTTAATTGGCATGTTTAAATACTTGTTAATTTTATGAAGCAAAGCCATGTAATTTTAAATGCCATTTGATAGAAAAGAATTTTTGAATCCCTTTTTTTTTCTAATGGTAGGATACAAGGTATGTTGAATGGAATCAGAAAAATCAAAATGCTTTTGAACTATTATTAGAACTCTGCAACTTTGCTTACCCATCCTGTTCAATTTTCATTTGATTTATTTATAAAGAGATAGTTCATTCTGTGATGTGACACAACTGCAGGGACAAATGCAGGAATCTTTGGTGCTTTATAGTTCACTGTTGGAGAAGCAAGTCATGTATCCAGGCAGCTGTAATGGAGTGATTGAAGTATAGAGAACTAACTGAGCTTCTACTTGAGGCAGCACCAGGTACTTTAGCCATCATCACTGCAAGCATTCTGCCTTAGGTTTTAGAAAATCAGATTGCACAGGCTTAATGGGGAAAACAAGTATTGCAAAGCTTATTTTATAATGCTTCTCTCTTTGTGTGAATGTGCTTAATGGAAGAATAAAAATTGTTTTACACTTAAATAAGTGGAACTGAACAAGGGGAATTTCATTTGTAGCTTGGCAGCCCCTGCTGTGTCTCCTTCTATCTCACAGCATTTTCTAAGAAAAAGCCAGTTTGGTAGCAGCAAGAAACAGATCTTGGCCAAGGTTATCCTTTATACATTTTTTAAATGCATGGGAAAACAAGTTGACATCTGTACACCTAAAAAAAAATATAACATATAATTGTAGAAAATTCCAGTTCTACAACTTATTTGCCTGCTGAACTGAGCCTACTCTCTTATAATTCACCTGTCTTTAGTGCTGTTTGCCATTGGGACGTAAGTATGCTGACCTTACCTTCTGCTTGTTAAGACTTAATATATTCCAATTATTGTGTATGGTGACATATTCTTAATGATTTTAATATGTTAGAATTAGAACTAATATAATTAATATTGTTAGCATATTAGTATTAGAATGAATAAAATTAATACAATTATTATGTAATTTACATAACTAAGAATCATAGCAGCTAACTTGTATCACCTAGAAAAGTAAGTTAGTAGAAATTGATGTCTGGTTTAAAGTAAAAGATCTTGAATGTGTCAAGAGAGTCTAATATATTAGCATTACTTCCCTCCCAGAATCCCCAGAGTGCTCTGAAATATTACCAAGGGAAATGGTTCCTGTGGTATAATTTCCACACTGTTTCTACTTACACTTACTACGAAACTCGTAAAAAGGCACAACTAATGCACCTGTCTTCAGCTGAAACTGGTTACAAAGCACTACTTTTAGGCAGTAAAATTTGCACTAACAGGGTGATAGCAAAAGCCTGTCAGAAATCCATCTCAAAGGACAAACACATCATTCCATCACAGCAAAGAATTAGCAATGTAGTAAAGACAAAACAAATCTAGAATGTCAGGACAAATTCCCCATGCAATCTTTTGAATCATTTATATCCATGGTGATTTTAAATTTTCCCTGATTCTTTAGTCAATCTAACCAATAAGACAGTAAATAATAAGCTCTAACAATCTATCATATAAACTACAAAATGTTAACATTTTCTTATATTCTAACATTGGAAAATACAAGATACAATTTTAACTATAACCGCGGTCAGACATGTCATTTCATGATGCCTTTTAAGAAGTCAGCCTTGAGTTCTACTTCTATCCCAGGCATTCAGAGATCAGTCAAAAGAATAGGAATAATAAAAATACAAATATTGTTTTCTTCATTTTTGTGTGACATGCCATTGATATAAATATTGACATATGCATACACTTGATCCAAAATTCGTCCAAGGAGAATTACCTAAATTGTGATTCAATAATACTTATAATCTTCCACCTCATTCTATTCACTGTGACTGGAAATTTCTCTATATATGAACTATAAGTTAGCAGAGTCAGTCATTTTATTAAATTAGAAGAAATAAATTTGCTTCATTAATAAAGTGATAATTATAAAAATAGAAACTGGCATATAAATTCCTTTCTACTTGCATTTCCTTCTCCATCTCTTCCTATACTTAGTACATACAGAGATATGAATTCCTTGTAATGATACATAATAAAGAAAAATAAGTTTAAATCACTTCACTGTGGAAAGAAATTTAAGGTATTTTAGTAATATAATAGTATAGTATGAATCTAAAAAAATTCTATTTTCCAATTCACTCAATTTTGTACTTTTAAGATATAAATAAATTCATGTTGATGAAAAACTAAAACAGTTTAAGAAATAAAGTATGATTTTGCATCCGTAACCTTTGTCTACTCCATTTTTACCCCTTCCTTTATAATTTATCACTTTTAGTAGTTTTTAGTTAGTGTATTATTCCAAGAATGTGTATTTATGAAAAGTAACTTAAAACATAGTGCAGGTATCTATCGCCTGTATCATCTCAGGAGCTATTAGCAACTTCCTAAGGCATTAAAAATGACTAAGCTGGTTGGTGCTAACAGGATTAAGAAATTTAGGGCCATGCTGATTTCAAAACCCAGATGTTTCATTATAGCGAGGTTACCTGCTGACTAGATGAATTTTGTAAATGACCTAAGTACTTTCTTTCTTTCTTTCTTTCTTTCTTTCTTTCTTTCTTTTTTTTTTTTTTTTTTTTTTTTTTTTTTTTTTTTTGGAGGCAAAGTCTTGCCTATTACCACGGCTGAAGTGCAGTGGCACCATCTTGGCTCACTGCAACCTTCGCCTCCTGGGCTCAAGTAATCCTCCTGTCTCAGCCTCCTAAGTATCTGGGACCACAGGCATGCACCACCATGCCCAGCTAATTTTTTCTACTTTTTGTATAGATGGGGTTTGACATGTTGCCCAAGCTCGTCTTGAACTCCTGAGCTTAAGTGATCTGCCTGCCTTGGCCTCCCAAAGTGCTGGGATTACAGGTATGAGCCACCACATCCAGCTGGTATTTTCTTTTTTATTATATTATTTTAATGATGGAGATCTTTCTATTCACACAAATATATCAGTGACATCTAATATTATGATTATTAGCAAGTAAGCTACTTACTGGTTTCAAAGCTCCACCTTTTTTTCCCTCCTGCTTCATTTTTTTAAGATCCATTCTCTAATACCTCTCTGTGTCAATAAATGAGACGAACACATATAGCACAAGACTCTGCATGTGTTCCTACTGGAGTTACTAACCAATCCAAGACTCCCCTGATGCATCACTGTCTGTGTCACCAAAGCTTACCGTTCCTTTGCTGATGATGAAGAAGGTGTCCCCTCTTGCTCCTTGCCTGATAATATATTCTCCATTTTCATAGTGGGTCTGAAAAGTAGAAACAATAAGAAAAAAAAAATTAAGCAAGGAGTAAGCTACCAAACAGCTCAGCCTCTTCAAATATCAACCCCCAGGGATACATTCATCCTGATGGAATTTTATCCAAGCCTAGAACCATCGTGATTTAATAATGAATATTAGTTAATGTATGTAATATTTACAAAGATAACATTTCTGTAATGCTCATTTTCAAGACTGCTTTTAATGTCATTTTTCTAGGTGATTATATCATATCTTTAAATTCATTCATTTCAATTGTTTGATGAAAATATTCTTTTCTCCCATCAACTGAGCATGAAACAAAACAGCAGAGCTGCTAATTAAACTACTAATTCTATATTATTTTACTTGACATTTTCATTGGGTTTTGTATTCTCATAACGAGAGCCCTTTTTTCCTAAGAAATTGTTACAGAATGCAAAAATCTTCATTTGAAACCAGGTTGATTTTTATTGTGGGTTAGATGGCCCTAGTTACTTTTTAAGGCACCACTTCATGCTTTAGTGTTCTTGCTTCAGGAGTTTAGACTTGGCCCTGTCAAATAGAATGTCTTAATTTTATGGACTGAATTCTGGTCCAGCATCTGTGAGCTTATAAACCATCAAACGAGGAGTGAGGTAAGGCTGCAAAAGGATTATCATAGTCAGTATATCAGTATTCTGACATGGACACCACAACTAGGTCCGTTTCCAGGGTGAAGATTACTTCTGCAATGAACAAAAGTAATTTCAATAAGGAGAGGTGGGAGAAAGTATACTGCTGGGTCAAGAGGTCTAACAGAAAAATGAGAACTGTGCCGTCTGACCCTATGCTTCTCTGCAGCATAGCAGAGAAGCTCTACTTTTGGGAAATAAAACATTATTTTGCACACTCCTAACAAAACAGAATTCATTGTTTACGTGCAATATCCATTAGGCTGATAGGTATTAATTGTCCTTATGCTTCAATACCATTTTTCTTAACACATAAATGCTAAGATTGCCTTAAAATTGCCTTTCATTAATACTTGACATTGAAAAGAGCCATTATTTTCTTAGTGTATCTGGAAAGTTAACATACTATCTAATTTGCTAATTTTTTTACTCAAAAGTAATTCAGTTTTCTAGGAACAAAATTTTTAAGTAAAAAAGGTATTCCTTATTCCTTTCCCTCAATTTCAACCACCAGATGATATATACAGTCTGGTATGTACACTTCAAGACTTTTTTCTATGCTTTTAACCACCACCACCCCACCCTGCACACACACATGCATACAAATAATTATTTCTAAATAAAAATAATATTATAGAATGCATATTCTTCAACTCATTTATTCCATTTAACAAGATATCTATGTTCAAGTTTCATGTTTTGCTGCATTCAAATGGAAAGAACTTTACAACATGCAGATTTGAAAAACAAAATGGCAGTAATCCACTTTCATGTGTTCATTTAACAAACACCTTTTTGAGGCAGGGTCTCATTCTGTGGCTCATCTTAATTGTAGCTTTCATAATCCCCACAGATTGTAGGAGGGGCCTGGTGGGAGATAATTGAATCATGGGGGCAGTTTCTTCCATACTGTTCTCATGGTAGTGAATAAGTCTTAAGAAATCTGATGGTTTTATAAGAGGTTTCATTTCCCCTTTCGTTTGGCTCTCATTCTCTCTTGTTCACCATCATGTAAGATGTGCCTTTTGCCGTCTGCCATGAATGTGAGGCCTCCCCAGCTATGTGGAATTATGAGCCCATTAAATCTATTTTTCTTTATAAATTACCCAGTCCCAGGTATGTCTTTATAAGCAGCATGAGAACAAACTAGTAGAGTAAATTGGTACTGGGAGTGGGTGCTGCTGTAAAGATACCCAAAAATGTGAAAGTGACTTTGGAATCAGGTAACAAGCAGATGCTGGAAGAGTTTGGAGGGCTCAAAAGAAGATAGGAAAATGTGAGAAAGTTTGAAACTTCCTAGAGACTTGGAGGGCTCAGAAGACAGGAAGATGTGGGAAAGATTGGAACTTCCTAGAGACTTACTGAATGGCTTTGACCAAAATGCTGATAAAATTTGCATCCTGATGGTACAACAGAAAAGAAAAATCTATTTTCTGAGAAGAAATTCAAGCTGGCTGCAGAAATTTTCATAAGCAACAAGAAACCAAATGTTTATCACCAAGACAATGGGCAAAGTGTCTCCAGGGTATATCAAAGTCCTTTGTGGCAGGCCCTCCCAACACCCGCCCAGGGGTCTAGGAGGAAAAAATGGTTTCATTGGCCAGACCCTGGGCTCCGCTGCTGTGTAAAGCCTAGGGACTTTGTGCTCTGTATCTCAGCTGCTCTAGCACTGGCAGAAAGGGGCCAAGGTACAGCTCAGGCTGTGGCTTCAGAGGGTTCAAGCCCCAAGCCTTGGCAGCTTCCATGTGGTGTTAAGCCTGTGGGTGCATAGAGGTCAAGAATTGATATTTGGGAACCTCTGTCTAGATTTCAGAGGATGTATGGAAACGCCTGGATATCCAAGCAGAAGTTTGTTGCAGAGGCAGAGTTCTCATGGAGAACCTCTGCTAGGGGAGTGCTGAAGGGAAATGTGGGATGCGAGACCCCACAGAGTGTCCCCCACTGAAGCACTCCCTAGCGAAGCTGTGAGAAGAGGGCCACCATTCTCCAGACCACAGAATGGTAGATCCACTGACAGCTTGCATGCACAGTGCACCTGGAAAAGTCACAGACACTCAATGCCAATCCATGAAAGCAGCCAGGAGAAAGGCTGTACTCTGCAAAGCCACAGGGGTGGAGTTGCCCAAGACCATGGAAACCCACCTCTTGCATCAGTGTGACCTAGATGTGAGACACAGAGTCAAAGCAGATCATTTTTGAAGCTTTAAGATTTTACTGCCCTGCTGGATTTTGAACTTGCATGGGGCCTTTAGCCCCTTCGTTTTGGCCAATTTCTCCCATTTGGAATGGGTGTATTTATCCAATGCCTGTATCTCCATTGTATCTATGAAGTAACTAACTTGCTTTTGATTTTACCAGCTCATAGGCAGGAGGAAGTTTCCTTGTCTAAGATGAGACTATGGACTGTGGACTTTTGTGTTAATGCTACTGTGAGTTAAGACTTTGGGGGACTGTTGGGAAGGGATGATTGGTTTTGACATGAGATTTGGGAGGGGCTAGTGTGGAATGATATGGTTTGGCTCTGTATGCCCACTCAAATCTCATCTCAAATGGTAGTACCCACTCCCATGTGTTGTGGGAGGGATCTGGTAGGAGACAATAGAATCATGGGAGCCGTTTCTTCCATACTGTTCCTGTGGTAGTAAATAAGTCTCATGAGACCTGATAGTTTTATAAGAGATTTCTCCTTTTACTTGGCTTTCATTCTCTCTTGTCCGCCACCATGTAAGAGTGCCTTTTGCCTTCTGCCATGATTGTGAGGCCTCCCCAGCCATGTGGAATTGTGAGTTCATTAAACTTTTTTCTAAGTTACCCAGTCTTAGGTGTGACGTTACCAGCAGTATGAGAATGGACTAATACAGACTCCCAAGTAGCTGGGACCACAGACGTACACTGCCATGCCCAGCTAATTTATTATTATTATTATTTTGTAGAGATAGGGTTTCCCTATTTGTTGCCCAGGCTGGTCTCAAACTCCTGGGCTCAAGTGATCCTCCCACCTTGACCTCCCCAAGTGTTAGGATTATAGGCATGAGCCAGTGTGCCTTTCCAGCAAACATTTCTGAGGGCCTCAGAGGCAGGCCTTTTTATAGGCATTGATAATACAAAGATGAGTGGGGTAAAATCTCATAATAGCACCATCCACTGGAATGTTCTATAACTGTATTATCCAATATGGTAGCCACAAGACATATGGGGCTACTGAGCACTTGAAATATGACCAGTGTGACTGAGAAACTGAATTTTAAAATTTATTTAATCTTAATAAATTCAAGTTTAAATAGTCACACATAATAGATACTGTACTGGATAGCAAAGGTAGTAGCAGAGTTACAGTTGTAGCTTTGGGGCAAGGGGGAGAGGAGAACATCTTTCCCACTCTTGATATTTCCTTCCACGTGAATGAAGCTCAGTTAGTAAAACTAAGTACCTTTCTCTTCCCCTTTCCTCACTCTGCACGAGCAAAAGTGGCATCACTTATCTGATTGATAAACTTGGAATTAAACAGCTATGGATGCTCATCTCAACTTCTCATCTTTTCCTCATGGAAGGGAGCTTCCCACAGAGGGCTGGCATTGGTGCTTCTCCGGGGGAAGTCTCTTCTCTCCACAATAGTGAAGTTTGCCCTTGTCTGAGCTTCTGTGACAGGGCAGCTAATTCTGCACAATGATAGCGTTCAATTTGGGAAGACCACCCGGCTGTCATACCAAAGGTACATCCTGTAACCCAGATTTTATTAGTAATAATGGTAATGTTTGCCTCCATTTATCCTACTCTTTGTCTTGTTTCTCACTTGGTTCCTAATTCAAGATCCAGTATGCAAAATGCTTTCCTGTGTATAAGTACAGGGTTATATGTGTGAGAGCACAGTCTGGGAGACATGTGACTTCCTAAGAGCTTCTCCACAGAGGATTCTTGAGCCCCAACAGAAGGATGAAGAGGTCACCAATGATAAGCAGGCGAAAAGCATCCCGGAAAGAGGAAAATAAGCAGCTCATTATGATCAAATAATACTAGTGAATATACAATTATTTTGGAAAAGTAGAAAATGCAAATAAAAGCACCCAAAATTGAGGAACTCTTAACTTAAGTGAGCTCATTCCCCTCATCCATCTCCTTTTAAAAAGCATATCCTTATCCATTTGATAGTTATTTTCTTTCAGGAAACCAAAATTATTTGTAATATACTAAAATGAGTGAAAGTAAGGGTTTCTTTTTTTTTTTTTTTTTGAGACGGAGTCTCACTCTGTCGCCCAGGCTGGAGTGCAGTGGCCAGATCTCAGCTCACTGCAAGCTCCGCCTCCCGGGTTCACGCCATTCTCCTGCCTCAGCCTCCCGAGTAGCTGGGACTACAGGCGCCCGCCAGGTCGCCCGGCTAGTTTTTTTTTTTTTGTATTTTTAGTAGAGACGGGGTTTTGTTAGCCAGGATGGTCTTGATCTCCTGACCTCGTGATCCGCCCGTCTCGGCCTCCCAAAGTGCTGGGATTACAGGCTTGAGCCACCGCGCCCGGCCAAAAGTAAGGGTTTCTTAACCTCAGCACTATTAACATTTTGAGGCCATTAGTTCTTATTGTAGGGAGATATCCTGTACATTCAGTTTTGCTGCAGGATGTTTAACAGAGTTGTCAGCCTCTTCCAACTAGACGCTAGTAGCACCCTAACCCCAGCTGTAGAAATCAAAAATGTCTCCAGACATCGCTAATTACTCTGTTGGGAACAAAACTGCCCCCAGCTCATTGTAATTACTCTAAATTTTTTTATATTCTTAATCTCTTCATCTTAAGAAGCTGAAAGTTTGGCAATGATATCCAGATATATAATCTAGTCTATTTAATTCATGAAACTTATCTAATCATCTTCTTAATATCATCTGATATGGTGTTTCAGAACTCAACACCCACAGTTGCCATATAAATATTTGTTTACCTATACAGGCATTCACTGAACTTATGTCCATGTTGCATGAGCTCATAAAATCCAGGGGTCACAGAACAACCTATGGAACAGTGGCCAAAGGCATTCCAGATTTGGGAAAGATAATATTCATGATGTCATAACACCAGGACTGTAATGACTAAGCTATTCTGAAACATTTAATTGCACCAGAGGGGAAGATAATCTTGAATGCTGATTCTTCAAGAGGCTCTCTAATTATGTTAATCAAATGCCAGCACCTTCACTGGTTTTTGAAGTTCATTTTATAGCTCTACCATTTTCATATTTCAAATTAAATCAAAGAAATATACAGAATTTAGAGTAAGAAGAAACCTTAGCAATTAGACAGTTTCCTTTCAAAGGTTTCCATAGTTATTAAGATAAAAGCCAATCTCCTGAGCATGCCATACAACTACCATGTCTTGCTCAATGCCATAGTATCCAACCTTCTTCTCACTTTTTCCTGATTTTTGCTCTCCCACCCTGACAGCCTTCTGAGGTTTGTTCCCTTGACTGTGCCACCAACAGTCCCTGAACAGCTCCTACTGACCATGACTTCCACTGCTGCTTCCCTAGTTATATTCCACCTTTTCTTTCAGATCCCAGCCCTTCTCTCACCTGGCATATCCACCCTACCACCACCACTACACATAATCACACAGACACTCTGCTTCTCTCACACACACAGCACAACTCACAGACACACATTCTGGCTAAATTAGGTCTCTCCATTGTAGGAACTTACAATACCACACAGCTATATTGCATTGCCCTTTTCTAGGCTTGTATTTATTGACTTGTATGACTATTTTTCACCAGATTTTAACTCCTCTGAAAGCAAGAACTGTGTCTAGTTCTATTCACCATACATAAAATCCCCAGTGCCTCACCTTGTGCTTGGAACATAGTAGGGACTCAAAAATAATTGTACAAATGAGGTAGTCTTCCTTAATCCCCATCATTAATATTGTCCACAGTCAGTCCATTACAAAGCCTTCTACTTCCAATTCATGTGCTAAGCCCAATATTCTTCCATTATCTCCATTGTTATTTCTCTTATTCAAGACAAAATCTTATCTTGGACTTTTGCAATATCTTCTTATCTGGTCTCCCTGTCACTTGCCCACTCATCATACCCAAATCATCCCCTCTTTTTTTCTCACTGCCATCAAAGTGACCTTTCAAATAACAAATCAAATGAAAACACTTGATTGCTTAAAAACTTTCAATGGCTTCTTGCTACAAGTAAAATCATAAACAATTTATTGTGGTCTGTAAAATTATCTGTATTCTGACCCCTATTAACTTCTCCATTCTTTCCCTTCCCGTTATCACCCTTGTGATTCTGTTTCAGACTCGCTGGCTTTTTTTTATGTGACTGGTATGTGCCATGCTGGATCCCTCCTCGGGACTTTGCACTCAACTGGCCCTCTGTCTAACACTCCTCCTTAAGATTTTTGACATTATCTTGCTGTCATCACTGGGGCTCATAAAGCCTTTTTCTAGCCAATCTTACCAATGTGCACTCCGACCCCATTCACTTTGTATCCCACATTACTGTGTGTATTTCCATGGTGTTAGAAAGAAATCCGGCCGGGTGCGGTGGCTCACATCTATAATCCCAGCACTTTGGGAGGCCAAGGTGGGAGGATCACGAGGTCAGGAGATCGAGAACATCCTGGCTAACACAGGTGAAACTCCATCTCTACTAAAAATACAAAAAAATTAGCGCCTGTAGTCCCAGCTACTCGAGAGGCTGAGGCAGGAGAATGGTGTGAACCCGGGAGGAGGAGCTTGCAGTAAGCCAAGATCACGACCCTGTACTCCAGCCTGGGTGACAGAGCAAGACTCTGTCTCAAAAAAATAAATAAATAAATAAATAAATTTTAAAAAAGAAAGCTATCCAAAGGTTTGCTGCTGCCAAAACGCTCCTGCATGCTTTAATGACTGCTTGATAACCAGCATAACTGCAAACCACAGCAAAGCCTCCTGTGAGAAGAGCCTTCTATCACACTCTTTATGATCTGAAATTATTACTCTTTTGCTTGCTATCTGTGACTCCTGCCCCCATTACCTGGAGGTCTTATGCTATATTCATTGTTTCACTTAGAACAGTGCCTAACACAAAATAGGCATTCAATATATATTTGTTGAGGAATAACTAGATTGAAGATAGATTTAGCCCAAATCTCTTCATTTCAAATAAGAAAACGGAGTTATAAACCAGAGATTAGGAGGATAGATAAAGAAAATTGACAGCATGTCTAAATTAAGCAATACATTTCCCCAAAGACAATAACTTGAAATTTTATTTCTAAAACTTGTGAGTTAAAAAAGCCTGTCTTCTCATTGCTGCTGGAAAATAAGGTATGGCTTTTTTGTTAATATTGTGTGCCTTTGGGTTCTCAGAATTTAACATTAATACATAAATGTACATTTAGGTATTTTAAAATTCTACACATATTTGATGACACGTGACAGAGGCATACTAACGGCACTGGATATGGTTGTTGAAGGCCTTGATGGTGACTCCTTGGTAAATATAAATGATTTATTTTCTTTTGTTAGATCACAGTCATAGTTATTGCTATGAAATATACCATGTTGTAACTAGCAAATTCATTTTCAGTCTGACTGTAATGTAATCTCTCACTGAATGTCAGTTAATATAAACTAAAACACAGTATATCATTCTGAAATAAATTCTCACCCTAAATTATTTCAGCCCAAGGTTACATCATTATTTCCTCTATATTTAAGTTTGGAGTTAGGCTTAAGTCTTTATTAAAGCATAGATCATCCATAATTGACACTTTTCTAATGATTAGGTCATATGTCATTCAGGCCAATTACCAATTCAAGCAATTACTAATACTATGGTAACTGCTACTGATTATAAAAATAGCTGCAATAAGTATAAACCACCTTGGTATGCCCACTGTATTTATACATACATATACATGTATATTTCATGTACATCTCAATTAAAGCATGATTAATAAATGTTTGAAACAGGGAATAATCATTGGAAATCTGCTAAGATTAATCAATATGATCTTGGGTCATGATTTGTACCTCATTCTTTCACAAGATATATCTCAGAAGAAGAGTCCTACGTTAAGATGAAGAACAACATTATTTAAAATCTTGGGACCTGCCTTTTTGAAGCCAAAATCAGTCAATTCCTCAAAGGAAATTCTTACCTCTCCCTAATATTCCAGATTTACTCCAAAGGCAAGACTTCTTCATGTAGAACAGAATCATCAAACAGCTTGATTAATCAAAAACCATGCTAGCTACGTAGGCAACAAGCAAGGCATTTCTTGACTATGGACTTTTGTATTTGTTAAAGCTCTGTCCATTATATATGACTGGTCCTAGATTATCTAGAGGTGCCAAGAAAGACTGAAAGCTATTGATAACAGCATAAAATTCTCACCATTGCTATCCTTGGATTTTGGTGGTTTGTAATATAAAGTTTTAGGTAAAATCTATTCTGGAACCAGTTAGCTATCACATCTGTAAACCAGAAGGTCTTCTCACTCTGATCTCCAATCCATGGTCACCACAGATTTCATCACAGAACTAGGGCAGCAATATTTTTCAGTGCACAAAAGTTGTCATAAATGGGCCATTTCTCACTCATGGAAAAACCATTGTTGAAAGGAGTTGTTCTGTTATGAACTGTTTTCTTGGATAATAGATAACTTCATTCAGGTTATAATTTTAATATGCTCTCCTTCCTATTCTCTAAAAGAAAATTTTTGTTCCTCATACCATCATCCACAAATTAAGCAAGATATCAAAAGAATAAATAAATTCTGGAACATTTTTTCTAATTTTCCTTCCTCATACCATCACCACCCTGTCCCAACCTACCAGACACCTGGGATAATCAGGAATACACATATCTCATACTACAGAGTTTTTCTATTTAAGTGCTACATCTCATCTTCCACTCAGGACACTCTCTTTATTTATATCCAGCACTTTCCCATATTTCTTGGGCAGGATAAAAACTTGCCTCCAGATCTTCTCAAATTAATGTGTAAAATCCTCTTTTACCAAGTCTGAACTTTAGGCACAGAGGAGATACACAACCTGGTTAGGAGAGTGCAGCCCTTTGTTAATTTCATTAATTAAACCAACATTACTTATGTGTGCCTCCTATGAATGAGACACTGCACTTGACACTGAGGTTACAAAGATATACAAGACACAATCAACAATTAGAGAGTCAGCATAGCATTGTGGTTAAACAGATACTGGAGACAGGCTCCCTGGTTACAAATCCAGCTCTGGAACCCTAAGAAAGTCACTTAACTTTCTTATGCCATGTTCTTTTTGGCAAAATATAGCCATACCTCCATAAACAGATTGTTGTGAAGACTGAATGAGTTAATAATAACAAAACACAGTGTCTGTCATATTGTAACCGCTATATACTTATGAATTGTTAGTTTTATTATTTTTAGGGAAATTTCAGTGTACAGAGATAGAACTGTAAACAAATAATCTATAATACAAAGCTTTTCCCAAGCAGGCAGTGATTCCTCGCTGGATGGGGAAGAAGGCGGAAGGGCTTTCCATGCACAGAGAACAGTGTTTGTAAAGGTACAATTATCTCTACAAATGTAAAGGTGCTCAGATGATGAGTGCATGTAGTTTACATAAAAAAAGAAGGTCAGAGTGACTGAATCTTATAACTCATAAAGTAGAAATGAATTCATTTTTATTGGGTCATTCTCCAAATCCAGTATCATTAACCCAGTGACCTTCAACCTCTGAACAATCTAAAGTTTAATGTCTTCTTTACCATTCTCTCCTCTATCACAAAAAAAAAACACAATAGTAAAGTTTACTTCCAACCTTACTTTGTATTCAAAATTCAGAGATCTCCCTAGTTAATGTCCTGTGGATGAGAAGGAATACAGAAACACATCCTAAAGAGTCACAACCAGAATCTCAGCAAATACCAGCATGCATTTTGACTGCTTAAAAGTTTCACCAGGATCACTCTACCATGGGAAGGAAGGATGGTTTCCAGATAACCACAGTCAGAGCCCTTCCCCTCCCTGCAAGAACCATCATGCCACCAGGAGTGAAAAAGTGGATATCAAACAAGGAGAGCTCTAATCATCAATGAAGTGTGTACCTCCACTCTTCTGGGACGGACTCAGAGCGCCCAGAAAACCTAAACACCTTGGTAGCAACCCAAGTGTAGACAGAGAATGTTTTTTTTTTTTTTTTTTTCTTTTAATCATCAAGTATAGTTATCTAAGACTTCTGGATAGACAGTCTGCCCATCACTGTCCCTCGAGACACCAAACTTGCCTAGCTTACCAAGGTTATTTAAGACACAAATAGCTGGGCCACAGATATGAGTCTGTGTCACCACCATTGCTAAGAATCTATGTGTACACAGCTGCCCCTTGTCACATTCCTTTATGTCACAGCAGCCCTGGATGAAACATTCCTCACACACCTGTAACATTGTTTATCAAATTACTTCACCTTGAACTTTGCCTTGCTCTTTCTGGTGTTGCGATACATTTTAACCGCAAGGCATTTGTGCTGGGTCCTTTCTACTTCAATCGTTACATTTCTATCTACCTGGATGGTAGTCTCAGGACCTTGTTTCTACTGAGGTACCCACTTGCATTTAAAGCCCTTGGATTGCTCTATAAATCAGCCTGACCCCCACTAGATAGGAAAGATATTGTGGGGATAGAATATCAGACAGGCCTAAGCCTCATCCTGACCGGCTGTGTATGGTCAGATCCCAAAGACACATAATTTAAATTTGCCTTATCAAGGTGCTGGGATTGATTCGTACTAGTTCCCACATGGATGAAAGGAATAGATGTGAAAGTACCTAGGGCAAGAAGTACTGGTACTATGTAAACAATTTAGAAAATTAATTTGTGACTTGTGCCCAAATGTAGTAAGCCAACAGGCTGGCTGAGAGTCAGAACTGCTGTATGTCTGCCTCTCAAGCAGTTTGGAGTTGACACAAAGGTATAAAGATTTCCTGCAGTGGACCCAGATGAAACTTCTTAAAGGAATTAATGGGACTGTCACCAGCATGAACAGAAATGACTGGCAGCTTTGCATTTTTATGGTGTCTAAGGAACCAAGAAAAGCTGTAACTCCATCTGGGAGTATGCTGCTGTGTCCCTTGTTCTGTGCAATCCATTAAAGGTATCAAGAAATCTGTTTAGAGGGCTGCAAATAGCATCTTTTTAAAAAATGGAATACAACAGAAAACATCAAGTAGAGCACATGTAGTAAGATAAGTATAACCTGGAAAAGTGTTTGGTTTGTGCATGTAAATCATTATGTGTGTACTAGACCGAAATGTAAAATGTATTCCTTACTACAACAAACAACACCTTGATAAAATAAAGACTTTTCTTTCTTTACAAAAGCCATAAACTTTCAGAACAATGAAGTATCCTGGCTTCTACATCAAATCATTCTTAGTAATTATCATTAATAAAAATACTTGTATTAGAGTTCTGTCATTTTAAAAATTATTTCCCTTTTAAAGGTGTGCACAGGTAGAAAGTACTAATACTTCTTTAAAAGAATGTATAATCTCCTTTCAAGTAAATGACACATTGATTCATTTCATCTCTGTCCTTATCGAGCTCTCTGTTCTTCTTCCTCAATCTTCTGCCTTACCTTTCCCACATTATGACAAAAGGCAATCACTTATAATTACATTTTGGTATATCCAAGTACCCAATTTTCCACACTAACTTTTAGCACTTCTCACAGTGCAAGATAACTACATAGGTTTTTGTACAACTGGCACTGCTGGTTTCTTTCTTTGAATCTCAAATATTTTCGAGTTCTTTGTGTCTTTGGTAGTTACAGCACATCATTATCCTTTAAGCCTCTTGAACACCTTCAGAGTTTATGATTCAAAGACAACTGTTGACCTAGCACTGGCTGCCTGGACTATCTGAATCCTTATCCTGAATATCAGACAAAGGAAGGGATAATCTGGGCTGAAATTCCACAAATGCTTGGGTTTTTTTGTTTGTTTGTTTTTATTTTTTATGTTTAACTGAGCTCTTCAATGACATTGTTTACGTAATGGATTTTCAATCCTTGTTTTCTTTTTTTCAAAATGTTTTTAAGTTTTTCTTTTAATTGATGTATAATTACACATATTTATGAAGTAAAATGTGATGTTCCAATACATGTATATACGTGTGTAATGTTCATATCAGGGTAATTAGCAGTCTATTACCTTAAATGTTTATCATTTCTTTGTGGTAACAACATGCAAATCCTCTTTCAGCTATTTTGAAATATATATCATTTTTACCTAAAATGTGTGATAGAATACCAAAACTTATTTTTCCTATCTAACTGTAACTTTGTACCTTCCCCATCCCTCCCTTTTTCTTACCCTCCCCAGCTCCTGGTAACCAATATTCTACTCTCTATTTTTATAAAACAAACTTTCGCATTTCACATATAAGTGAGATCACGCAGTATGTAGCTTTTTGTATTTGACTTATTTCACATAATGTCCTCCAGATTTATCCATTGTCACAAATGCCTGGATTTTATTTTTTTATAGATAAAAGGTATTTCATTGTGTATATATTCCACATTTTTAATCCATTCATTCATTGCAGCACTATTTACAATAGCCAAGGTATGATTTCATATCTTTCATAGTGCAGCAATAAACATGGAATTCCAGATATCACTTCAATATATGGTTTCATTTCCTTTGGATTCATACCCCATAGTGAATTTACTGAATCACATGGCAGCTCTGTTTCTAATTTTTTGAGGAACCTCCATACTGTTTTCCATATAAATGTACTATTTCCATATAAATGTACTTACATTCCCACCAAGACTAAGATTCCTTTTTATACACATACTCACTAACATTTGTTTTCTTTTATCTTTTAGATAATAGCAATTCTAACTGGAGTGAGGTGAAATCTCATCATGGTTCTGATTCACATTTCCCTGATAATTAGTGATTAAAACATTTTTTATATACCTGTTACCCATTTCTAAATCTTCCTTTGAGAAATAACTATTCAGATCTTTTGCCCATTTTTAAATCAAGTTATTTGTTTTTTTATTGCTGTTGGGTAGTTTGAGTTTCTTATACAGTCCGGACATTAATGCCCAGTTGCATGTATAATTTGAGAATATTTTATCCCATTCTGTAGGCTGTCTCTTCACTATGTTGATTGTTTCCCCTGCTGGACAGAAGCTTTTGAGTTTGACGTAATTTCATTTGTTTACTTTTGCTTTTGTTGCCTGTGCTTTTGAGGTTTTACCCAAAAAATTATTACTCAGATGAATGTCATGAAGCATTTCCGTTATATGGTCTTCTAGTACTTTCATAGTTTTGGGTCTTAGGTTTAAGTCTTTAATCCATTTGGAGTTGATTTTTGCACATAGTGAGAGATAGGGATCTAGTTTCATTCTTCTGCACGTGGATATCCAGTTTTCCCAGCACCATTTATTGAAGAGACTGTTCATTCTCCAATGTGTGTTCTTGGCATTTTGTTGAAAATCAGTTGACTGTTGATACGTGGATTTATTTCTGGGCTTTCTATTTTGTTCATTCATCTATGTATCTGTTTTTATGTCAGTACCATATGTTTTGGTTACTATAGCTTGTTAGTGTATTTTGAAGTCAGGTAGTGTGATGCTTCCAGCTTTGTTCTTTTTGCTTAAGATTGCTTTGGCTATTCAGGGTCTTCCGTGGTTCCATATTAATCTTTAGGATTAATTTTTCTATTTCTGCAAATAATGCCCTTGGTATTTTGAGAGAAATTACACTGAATCTGCATATCACTTTGGGTAGTATGGCCATTTCAAAAATATTTAATATAACAATATTGATTTTTGAATCCATGAACATAGAATATGTTTCTGTTTATTTCTGTTCTCTTTAATTTCTTTCATCAATGCTTTATAGTTTTTAGTGTAGAAATCTTGCTTCACCTTCTTGGTTAAATTTATTCCTAGTTATATAAATTATTTTTGTGTGTAGCTATTATTATGTAAATGAGATTTCTTTATTTCTTTTTTAGATAGTTCACTGTTAATGTATAGAAAAGCTACCAATTTAAGTATATTGATTTTGCATCCTGAAATTTTAGGAAATTTATTTATTAATTCTAAGAATTTTTGAAGGACTCTTAGGATTTTACATATTTAAGATCACAAGAAATTATTATGAATAATTGTATACCAAAAATTGGAAAACCTAGAAGAAATGTATAAATTTCTGGACACACACAACTTACAAAGATTCAAACATGAAAAAATAGCAAATATAAACAGGCCAATAACTACTAACAAGATTAAATCAGTGATAACAAATCTCCCATCTAAGAAAAGTGTGGGACCTGATGGCTTCACTGCTGATTTCTACCAAATTTAAAGAACTATACTAATTCCTCTCAAACTATTCCAGATAATTGGAGAGAAGGGAATTCTTCCAAGTTCATTCTACATTGGTATCTACTCTGATTTGGTATCTACCCTGATATCTACCCTGGTATCTACATTTGATATCTACTCTGATATCAAAACCAGTCAAGAACACAACAACAAAAATGACAAACTATGCCAACATTCTGGATGAATATAGATGCAAAACCCTCCACAAAATACTAGCAAACTGAATTCAACAACACTTTAAAAATAATTCACCATGATCAGGTGGGATTCATCCAAAGGAAACATTGTCAATCAATAAAAGTGATTCATCACATTAACAGAATTAAGGACAAAAAAACATGTGATCATTTCAATAAACACAGAAAAAGCATTTGACAAAATTCAACATCAATTTGATGATAAAAACTCAACAAATTAGGCATAGAAGATATGTACCTCAATACAAGTGGTGATTCACACCTGTAATCTTAGCACTTTGGGAGGCCGGGGTGGGCAGATCACTTGAGGTCAGGAGTTCAAAACTAGCCTGGCCAACATGGTGAAACCCCCGTCTCTACTAAAAATGCAAAAAAAAATAAAATAAAATAAAAAAAAATAAGCAGGGCATGGTGGCGGGAGCTTGTAATCCCAGCTACTCGGAAGGCTGTGGCAGGAGAACTGCTTAAACCCAGGAGGTGGAGGTTGCAGTGAGCCAAGATCACGCCACAATACTCCAGCCTGGGTGACAGAGCGAGACTCCATCTCAAAAAAAAAAAAAAAAAAAAAAAAAAAAAAAGCCATTTATGACAAACTCACAGCTAACATCATACTTAAGGGAGACAAAGTTAAAAGCTTTCCTTCCAAGATCCAGAATAAGATACGGATGCCCACTTTGACAACTTCTATTCAATACAATACTGAAAGTCCTAGTCAATTAGCAAAGGAGGAAGTCAAACTGTTCTTATTTCCTGTCAGAGATTTCTGATGCAAATATACTAACATAATATAAGTACTAAGAGTAATATCAAAGCAGGCCCACAAAACACCAAAAATCTATTTTAAACTTAGTTCATTTCAGACCTATTCATTTCACAACAGAATAAAACTGTTTATAGAGTAGAACAGCAAGCATTCTACTCCACCTAATTAAACTATAACTGAAATTTAACAATTCGATTTATAAAGGCAATTAGCTTCAGCAGAACTTGAAAATCGTTTGCCCCGATGGATTGTGAAATGTGTTACAGGGAATCACACAGTTTAGTATTTCAGAGTCACCATCTGAAGTATAAATATGTATTGAAGTTTCTATCAGAATAAATCCAGCACTCAGAAAATAAGCAGGTTGATCAGTTTCTCATGAACCCTATAGCAAAAATAGTGGAGCGAGTCAAATGTGTGTAGAATTTACTCAATATTTTACTTCTTTAGGAGTTTAAAATAAATACTTCACATTTCTCTTTGAGAAGGCACTATTCAGTTTAAAGGGCATCTTGAGTGCTAGAGGTCAATAAAGAATGGAAAGTAGAGAGAATTTAAATGACATGAGGAAGAAAAGGGCTCCTCACACATTGGAGGATGCGGTTCTTATGGTAAGGATTTTTTGTTTCTCTCTGGGCTGGTTTGAGAGAAGTCTTGCTCAGAGCTGAAGGTACAGAGTCATTTATGATTTTGCCCCCTTTTTTATTCTACAATATGCCATATAACTACTCAGAAGCAGTGCACTGGTGAGACTTGAGTGCTTCTCAACAATTAGGAGACAAAGGAAGAAAAGGTTTTTTTGTTTTTCTCCCCAGAAAGTGAAATTAGTGTATTTATCAGAGCTAATACCAAACGTAGTAAACAGAATATTTAATAAGTAGCAGTTTAAGGGCACTAACCAGTCAGAAAGGACACAGGCTGCACAGCGTCCTAGGTCCCTTCCTAGGTCATGCTATGGTTTAGAGGCCTCCGGAATGAGCTGAGGCAGCAGTCAGAGGGTTACTAGCAAAGGATATGTACTGACTGGTACAGTAGCATTTCAATGTGTTTACCACTTGTGCAAACCCACTTGGTAGAGCCCTAGAAACACTCCTGCATTACTTTTATAATCCTCCCTCCCCCAACAGCTCCTGTTTTACATAAATTTTAGAGTTTATGATTTCAGGATACATGTCATTACTGGTAATGGTAGTTGTAATGATAGACTCAAGGACATACAGTAGCTCAAACTGCATAGAACTGGAGGACAGACTGTCTCCAAGGCTGGTAATAGCAAAGTAGCTAAAAAGGTGATACAAACATAGCTAAGGAGAAACAAAACAAAACAAAACAAAAAAACAAAAAAATAGCTCGCTTAGCAATGTAAGCCAGAAAGAGAGGGTTAAGAGAAAACACTCATGAGCAACATGTGTGTGCAAGTTAGAGATCACAGATCTCAGGGTTATAAGTTTTTCTGTCACCACAGAGAAGTGTGCTGTTGTTTTATCAACCTTGACCAGGTATGTTTATCAACCTTGACCACTTGAATGAATTACGCATTTAGATTTGCCACTTCTTTTGGCTTTAACTGAATAGTCACCAGGCAATCTTCTCATTAAAGTATTTCCTTCCCAGGTGCTTTGACATCAAGAGGAAGGGAATTTGAACTCTAGATGTGTGCATGACTTGCACTCACTAGAAAGTACTAAGGTGGGATTTGGGCTCATATATCCATCTCAAGTTATATTAGTATACTAAAAGTGGGAGTACGGAATGAATGCTGGGTATAGATATAAGACCCAGTCTCTCTCCCTGCCAGGATAAAGCCCACATCCTAAGTATGAAAAAATTTAACAAAGTAGTGGTACCCTGACAACCATCCTTACAGATAAAGACTTCCTTTCATACTGCTACCTTCAACTCCTGCACCTAGATCATATCAGGATGTCTCTGCAGACACCCACTACTAAAAAGAAAACACAGGACCCTTACCATTTAAACATGAAGAAAGGCTGTTACCTACTTTATGGAGATATGTCCGATTCAGCAAGTGTTGTGATCACAGATTTTTAGAACATGGTTACTATGGAAGCCCTAGTGGTTAATTTATTTGCATTTAAGTGGGACCACAAGGGGGTTGAGATCACATTCCTGAATTTTATTTTCCTATTTCCAGCAGTGGAAAAGGGGGAATTAAAAAATACAAATGATTAATTAAAATTCTGCTAATTTTCCTGAATACAATATGACTAAATATTTTCTATTAACTATAAATATTCACTTTTAAACACCAATGGTAACTTACACCATAAAAAATAATAGCTACTATTAATTTAACATTTATCACATGCTAGACAATGTGTTAAGGATATCTCAATTAGGACAATGATTCTCTGAGGTATTATGATCTCTATTTTACCAGAACAGAACAGAAACTCGAACAGGTTGAATAATTTTCCCAAGATTACCCACCTGGTAAACTTTGGAAACAAAATTTAAATCCAAGTTTGCTTTAGAAAGCCTATGCTTACAGTTTGACTTTCTACTAATCTTACAATCAGTTTTCCTTAGTCTAAGAAAGAAAAAACAAACACAGAAAAACGGATTAGTAACAATAATCCTAGAAAAACTACTCAGACACAAACAGAGAAGTGAAGTCTTGAGTTTTATTGAATCTCCACTACAGTGTACTCATTTCTGTCATTAGAAAGTGATTCCCAAAACACTGCTGCAATCCTGCAACTCATGCTCAGAAACGTCAAGTGCTCAACATTCTCTATGGCATAATATTCAGATCTCTTGCTGTGACATTTAAGACCCTGACTCTGTTTAAATACCCCCTCTCCCTCTCTACTCCAGCCATTTCAGGGCCTTAGTTGTATTGTGGATACCTTTTCCTTTGTGGGCTTCACATCTGTTACTCTTTCATCCTGGAAAGTTCTTTCACTACCACTTCTACTTATAAAATCCAGTTGTCTAATAAATATATCCCTCAATCATCCAAATATAAAGATCATCCTTAACATAGCATACTTTGGTTTCATAATTGCAGCTTCTGTCATTCTCATTCTACCTTTTGTTCTTAGAGATTATTTATATGTCTTATACCCAAATTAGAACAGAGTGCATTTTTTTTTTTTTTTTTTTTTTTGAGACAGAGTCTGGCTCTGTTGCCCAGGCTGGAGAGCAGTGGCACGATCTCTGCTCACTGCAAGATCCGCCTCCGGGTTCACGCCATTCGCCTGCCTCAACCTCCCGAGTAGCTGGGACTACAGGTGCCCGCCTCCACGCCTGGCTAATTTTTTGTATTTTTAGTAGAGATGGGGTTTCACCATGTTAGCCAGAATGGTCTTGATCTCCTGACCTCGTGATCCGCCTGCCTCGGCCTCCCAAAGTGCTGGGATTACAGGCGTGAAGAGTC